>NC_079191.1:367180638-367425638 GCF_029499605.1 Hyla sarda
GGAGTCTGATTCTGGGGTCTGTGTTATTGTGGGTGGTGATTCTGGGGTCTGTATTATGGTGGGGACTGATTCTGGGGTCTGTGTCATGGTGGGTGGTGATTCTGGGGTCTGTATTATGGTGGGGACTGAATCTGGGGTCTGTATTATGGTGGGTGGTGATTCTGGGGTCTGTATTATGGTGGGTGGTGATTCTGGGGTCTGTATTATGGTGAGGTTTCATTCTAGGGTTTGTATTATGATGAGGTCTGTATTATGCAGGGCAGTTATACTGGGGCCTGTATTATGAAGGGCAGTGATACTGGGGTCTGCATTATGCAGGGCGGTGATACTGGGGTCTATATTATGCAGTGGTGATACTGGGGTCTGTATTATGCAGGGCGATTATACTGGGGACTGATTCTGGGATCTGTATTATGGTGGGTGGTGATTCTTGGGTCTGTATTATGGTGGGTGGTGATTCTGGGGTCTGTGATTCTGGGGTCTGTATTATGGTGGAGTCTGATTGTGGGGTCTTTATTATGGTGGGGTCTGATTCTGGGATCCGTATTATGGTGGAGTCTGATTCTGGGGTCTGTGTTATTGTGGGTGGTGATTCTGGGGTCTGTATTATGGTGGGGACTGATTCTGGGGTCTGTGTCATGGTGGGTGGTGATTCTGGGGTCTGTATTATGGTGGGGACTGAATCTGGGGTCTGTATTATGGTGGGTGGTGATTCTGGGGTCTGTATTATGGTGAGGTTTCATTCTAGGGTTTGTATTATGATGAGGTCTGTATTATGCAGGGCAGTTATACTGGGGCCTGTATTATGAAGGGCAGTGATACTGGGGTCTGCATTATGCAGGGCGGTGATACTGGGGTCTATATTATGCAGTGGTGATACTGGGGTCTGTATTATGCAGGGCGATTATACTGTGGTCTGATTCTGGGGTCTGTATTATGGTGGGTGGTGATTCTTGGGTCTGTATTATGGTGGGTGGTGATTCTGGGGTCTGTGATTCTGGGGTCTGTATTATGGTGGAGTCTGATTCTGGGGTCTGTATTATGGTGGGGTCTGATTCTGGGGTCTTTATTGTGGAGTGATCTGATTCTGGGGTCTGTATTATGGTGGGGTCTGATTCTGGGGTCTATATTATAGTGGAGTCTGATTCTGGGGTCTGTATTATGGTTTGGTCTGATTCTGGTTTCTGTATTATGGTGGGGAATGATTCTGGGTCTGTATTATGGTGGAGTCTGATACTGGAGTCTGTATTATGGAGTGATCTGATTGTGGGGTCTGTATTATGGTGGGGTCTGATTCTGGGGTCTGTATTATGGTGGAGTCTGATTCTGGGGTCTGTATTATGGTGGGGTCTGAATCTGGGGTATGTATTATGGTGGGGACTGATTGTGGGGTCTGTATTATGGTGGGGTCTGTATTATGGTGGAGTCTGATTCTGGGGTCTGTATCATGGTGGAGTCTGATTCTGAGGTCTGTATTATGGTGGCGTCTTATTCTGGGGTCTGTATTATGGTGGCGTCTGATTCTGGGGTCTGTATTATGGTGGGTGGTGATTCTGGGGTCTGTATTATGGTGGGTGGTGATTCTGGGGTCTGTATTATGGTGGGGAATGATTCTGGGGTCTATATTATAGTGGAGTCTGATTCTGGGGTCTGTATTATGGTTGGGTCTGATTCTGGGGTCAGCATTATGGTGGGGTCTGATTCTGGGGTCTGTATTATGGTGGGTGGTGGTTCTGGGGTCTGTATTATGGTGGGTGG
Source organism: Hyla sarda (assembly GCF_029499605.1). Taxonomy (NCBI): domain Eukaryota; kingdom Metazoa; phylum Chordata; class Amphibia; order Anura; family Hylidae; genus Hyla; species Hyla sarda. Next base: position 367,182,397 of record NC_079191.1, read on the forward strand.
GGATTCTGGGGTCTTTATTATGGTGGGTGGGGATTCTGGGGTCTTTATTATGGTGGGTGGTGATTCTGGGGTCTGTATTATGGTGGGGACTGATTCTGGGGTCTGTATTATGGTGGGTAGTGATTCTGGGGGTCTGTATTATGGTGGGTGGTGATTCTGGGGTCTATATTATGGTGGGTAGTGATTCTGGGGTCTGCATTATGGTGGGGACTGATTCTGGGGTCTGTATTATGGTGGGTGGTGATTCTGGGGTCTGTATTATGGTGGGTGGGGATTCTGGGGTCTTTATTATGGTGGGTGGTGATTCTGGGGTCTGTATTATGGTGGGGACTGATTCTGTGGTCTGTATTATGGTGGGTAGTGATTCTGGGGTCTGTATTATGGTGGGTGATGATTCTGGGGTCTATATTATGGTGGGGAGTGATTCTGGGGTCTGTAGTATGGTTGGGTCTGATTCTGTTGTCTGTATTATGGTGGGTATGATTCTGGGGTCTGTATTATGAAGGGGACTGATTCTGGGGTCTGTATTATGGTGGGTGGTGATTCTGGGGTCTGCATTATGGTGGGGACTGATTCTGGAGTCTGAATTATGGTGAGGACTGATTCTGGGGTCTGTATTATGGTGGGTGGTGATTCTGGGGTCTGTATTATGGTAGGGTCTATATTATTGTGGGTGGTGATTCTGGGGTCTGTATTATGGTGGGTGGTGATTCTGGGGTCTGTATTATGGTTAAGTTTGATTCTAGGGTTTGTATTATGATGAGGTCTTTATTATGCAGGGCGGTGATGCTGGGGTCTGTATTATGAAGGGCAGTGATACTGGGGTCTGTATTATGCAGGGCGGTTATACTGGGATCTGATTCTGGGGTCTGTATTATGGTAGGTGGTGATTCTTGGGTCTGTATTATGGTGGGTGGTGATTCTGGGGTCTGTGATTCTGGGGTCTGTATTATGGTGGAGTTTGATTTTGGGGTCTGTATTATGGTAGGGTCTGATTCTGGGGTCTGTATTATGGAGTGATCTGATTCTGGGGTCTGTATTATGGTGGGGTCTGATTCCGGGGTCTATATTATGGTGGGGTCTGATTCTGGGGTCTGTATTATGGTGGAGTCTGATTGTGGGGTCTTTATTATGGTGGGGTCTGATTCTGGGATCCGTATTATGGTGGAGTCTGATTCTGGGGTCTGTGTTATTGTGGGTGGTGATTCTGGGGTCTGTATTATGGTGGGGACTGATTCTGGGGTCTGTGTCATGGTGGGTGGTGATTCTGGGGTTTGTATTATGGTGGGGACTGAATCTGGGGTCTGTATTATGGTGGGTGGTGATTCTGGGGTCTGTATTATGGTGAGGTTTCATTCTAGGGTTTGTATTATGATGAAGTCTGTATTATGCAGGGCAGTTATACTGGGGCCGGTATTATGAAGGGCAGTGATATTGGGGTCTGCATTATGCAGGGTGGTGATACTGGGGTCTATATTATGCAGTGGTGATACTGGGGTCTGTATTATGCAGGGCGATTATACTGGGGTCTGATTCTGGGGTCTGTATTATGGTGGGTGGTGATTCTTGGGTCTGTATTATGGTGGGTGGTGATTCTGGGGTCTGTGATTCTGGGGTCTGTATTACGGTGGAGTCTGATTCTGGGGTCTGTATTATGGTGGGGTCTGATTCTGGGGTCTTTATTATGGAGTGATCTGATTCTGGGGTCTGTATTATGGTGGGGTCTGATTCTGGGGTCTATATTATAGTGGAGTCTGATTCTGGGGTCTGTATTATGGTTTGGTCTGATTCTGGTGTCTGTATTATGGTGGGGAATGATTCTGGGGTCTGTATTATGGTGGAGTCGGATTCTGGAGTCTGTATTATGGAGTGATCTGATTGTGGGGTCTGTATTATGGTGGGGTCTGATTCTGGGGTCTGTATTATGGTGGAGTCTGATTCTGGGGTCTGTATTATGGTGGGGTCTGAATCTGGGGTATGTATTATGGTGGGGACTGATTGTGGGGTCTGTATTATGGTGGGGTCTGTATTATGGTGGAGTCTGATTCTGGGGTCTGTATCATGGTGGAGTCTGATTCTGAGGTCTGTATTATGGTGGCGTCTTATTCTGGGGGTCTGTATTATGGTGGCATCTGATTCTGGGGTCTGTATTATGGTGGGTGGTGATTCTGGGGTCTGTATTATGGTGGGTGGTGATTCTGGGGTCTGTATTATGGTGGGGAATGATTCTGGGGTCTATATTATAGTGGAGTCTGATTCTGGGGTCTGTATTATGGTCGGGTCTGATTCTGGGGTCTGCATTATGGTGGGGTCTGATTCTGGGGTCTGTATTATGGTGGGTGGTGGTTCTGGGGTCTGTATTATGGTGGGTGGGGATTCTGGGGTCTTTATTATGGTAGGTGGGGATTCTGGGGTCTTTATTATGGTGGGTGGTGATTCTGGGGTCTGTATTATGGTGGGGACTGATTCTGGGGTCTGTATTATGGTGGGTAGTGATTCTGGGGTCTGTATTATGGTGGGTGGTGATTCTGGGGTCTATATTATGGTGGGTAGTGATTCTGGGGTCTGCATTATGGTGGGGACTGATTCTGGGGTCTGTATTATGGTGGGTGGTGATTCTGGGGTCTGTATTATGGTGGGTGGGGATTCTGGGGTCTTTATTATGGTGGGTGGTGATTCTGGGGTCTGTATTATGGTGGGGACTGATTCTGTGGTCTGTATTATGGTGGGTAGTGATTCTGGGGTCTGTATTATGGTGGGTGATGATTCTGGGGTCTATATTATGGTGGGGAGTGATTCTGGGGTCTGTAGTATGGTTGGGTCTGATTCTGTGGTCTGTATTATGGTGGGTATGATTCTGGAGTCTGTATTATGAAGGGGACTGATTCTGGGGTCTGTATTATGGTGGGTGGTGATTCTGGGGTCTGCATTATGGTGGGGACTGATTCTGGAGTCTGAATTATGGTGAGGACTGATTCTGGGGTCTGTATTATGGTGGGTGGTGATTCTGGGGTCTGTATTATGGTAGGGTCTATATTATTGTGGGGGGTGATTCTGGGGTCTGTATTATGGTGGGTGGTGATTCTGGGGTCTGTATTAAGGTGGGGACTGATTCTGGGGTCTGTATTATGGTGGGGTCTGATTATTGGGTCTGTGTTATGGTGGGGTCTGATTCTGGGGTCTGTATTATGGTGGTTGGTGTTTCTGGGGTCTGTATTATGTAGGGTGGTGATACTGGGGTCTGTATTATGAAGAGCAGTGATACTGGGGTCTGTATTATGCAGGGTGGTGATACTGGGGTCTGTATTTTGCAGGGCAGTGATACTGGGGGTCTGTATTTTGCAGGGCGGTGATACTAGGGTCTGTATTATGCAGGGCAGTGATACTGGGGTCTGTATTATGCAGGGCCTGTATTATGCGGGGCAGTGAAACTGGGGTCTGATTCTGGGGTCTGTATTATGGTGGGGTCTGATTCTGGAGTCTGTATTATGTAGGGCAGTGATACTGGGGTCTGATTCTGGGTTTTGTTTTATGGTGGGGTCTGATTCTGGGGTCTGAATTAAAATGCTTAGCCATGCTAAACAAATACTTTTGGCTGTTGTGGGCAATCCCCTCTCTTTGTATTGTCCTCACTGTAAGTTCCTTACAGCAGGGACAATATATTGGAAACATTCAGAGAAAAAAAACACCCTGTGACAAGCTACATCCCCACAAACCCCACCCACAGTAAGCCACACCCATAATAAAGCCACACCTATATTTCCAACACACCAAGTGACTTCAAAATTTTTTGGGGCACAGCACTACTAGAAGGTTGCCTGATATAGTGGCTGAATGACTGAATGACACAGCGTGGAGGTGTTGGCAGCATGAGGAGACCATATAGTTGCTGAATGACACAGCCTGGAGCTGGCAGCAGCATGAGTAGACACTAGGGCTTCACAATCCCTAAGATTAAAAGATGAATTTTGAAATTTAAATTGAAGATATATGGTAGCTAGTGCTACCATAAATTTTTTTTAGGCCCAGGCCCAGCAGCATCAGTAAACCCTATATTGGCTGAATGGCACAGCCTGGAGGTGGTTGAATCATGGGGAGACCCTATAGTGGCAGAATGGCACAGCCTGGAGGTGGCTGAATCATGAGGAGTCCCTATATTGGCTGAATGACACAGCCTGGAGGTGGCTGAAGCATGAGGAGACCATATAGTGGCTGAATGGGACAGCCTGGAGTTGGCTGAAGCATGAGGAGACCATTGAAATTTAAGATTTTTAAATGTAAATTTAAGATTTTAAAATTGAAATGGTGCATTTTGAAATTAAAATTTTAACTGCCAAGTTTTAGTGTCCCGGTCCCCAGCGTGTGGGTACAAAGGACCAAATCTAACAAGGAGTCACATGTCACATGGCAGCACAATGACAGAGCCTGGAGGTGGCATCAGTATGAGGAGACCATATAGTGGCTGAACGACTGCCTGGAGTTTTTAGCAGCATGGGGAGACCATATAGTGGGAGAATGGCACAGCCTGGAGGTGGCTGAAGCATGAGGAGACCATATAGTGGCTAAATGGCACAGCCTGGAGTTTGTGGCAGCATGAAGAGACCATATAGTAGCTGAATGGCACAGCCTGGAGTTTGTGGCAGCATGAGGATACCATATAGTGGCTGATTTGCACAGCATGGAGGTGGCTAAAACATGAGGATACCATATAGTGGCTGAATGAGACAGCCTGGAGGGGGCAGCATCATCAGGAGTCCTGAAAGTGACCCTAATGCCGAGGAATTTTTTGAAACTGGGAACCAGCACCTTAATTATGTTTTGCAGTATCCATGGCAGCACAATTAGAGAGTCTGGAGGTGGCAGCATCAGCATGAAGAGACCATAGAGCAGCACAATTAGAGAGCCATGAGGTGGTAGCATCAGCATGAGGAGGCCATATGGTGGCACAATGACAGAGCATGGCAGCGGTAGCATCAGCATGAAGAGACCATAGAGCAGCACAATTAGAGAGCCTGGAGGTGGCAGCATCAGCATGAGGAGACCATAGAGTCCCACAATTAGAGAGCTTGAAGGTGGCAGCATCAGAATGAGGAGATCATATGGTGGCACAATGACAGAGCGTGGAGGTGGTAGCATTAGCATGAGGAGATCACAGAGTAGCACAATGAGAGAGCCTGGAGGTGGCAGCATCAGCATGAGTAGACCATATGGCAGCACAATGACAGAGCCAGGAGGTGGTAGCATTAGCATGAGGAGACCATAGAGAAGCACAATGACAGAGCCTTGAGGTGGCAGCAGCAGAATGAGGGCCATGCCAACTGAGGGATGAGTGTGAGGAACCCACCCACTGTTGACTGGGGGATGTCACTTGGGATGAAGTGGATGATTGAGTGAAGCGATCAATCACGGCTGCTGGGTTACTGGTCGAGACACGACTGCTACCTTACACGGGGAGCTCAGACCTCTCGCTACGACTCCTGCTGCCACACCCCCCAACTCTGCTGCGACCTTTGCCTGTGCCTGATGAATTTAGGCCTCTGCCACTCCACTGTGCACGTCCTGGCACTACTCTGCCTGACATACTTATTTCGTATATGTGGGGAGTACAATACACTTCACTACGCTACAAACAGTATTTGTCTAGGACAGCAGCAGGTGTGTACTATTGGCTGTCCTTTCACAGTATCTAGGTCCTTGACAGATTACCAGGTACAAAATAGTACACTACTTAGATGTGCATATGTGGTATGCAATTATGAGGGCAGAAAAATGCGCTACAGTATGCTTAAAAACACATATTTTTGTAAAACACCAGCTGGTGATAACTTTTCCCTAGCCTTTCACAGTATGTAGGCCCTTGAGAGTTTAACAGGCATAAAATAGTACACTACTTAGATGTAGGTATGTGGTATGCACTTATGAGGGCAGAAAAATGTGCTACAGTACGCTTAAAAAAACATATTTTTGTAAAACACCAGCCGGTGATTACTTTTGCCTGGACTTTCTCAGTATCTAGGCCCTTGACAGATTAACAGGTACAAAATAGTACCCTACTTAGATGTACATATGTGGTATGCACTTATGAGGGCAGAAAAATGTGCTACAGTACGCTAAAAAAAAGTTTTGCCCGCAACACCAGCAGTACACAACAGTGCTGCAGACACAGTCACTGTGTACTAAACCCAAAATTGCAAAAAGACTCTCTCTCAAATACTATTAGGAATGGACTGCTGGGTATGGATTATACCGTCTACAGAATAGTATAACCAGCAGACGAGTTGTTGTGGAACAAAGACACAGATTTGCCCTAAAAATCATTTCTCCCTCCTCTGAAAACCTTTCTGCAGCTTAGGCAACACACAGCTCTCTGCCCCTCTCTGTAATACAATGCTGTTCACAGAGGGGTAAATCGCTGCAGTAAGAATTAAAGGGTTTCTCCGGTGGAATTATTATTTTTTTTAAATCAACTGGTGCCAGAAAGTTAAACAGATTTGTAAATTACTTCTATTAAAAATCGTAATCCTTCTAGTACTTATTAGATGCTGAATACTACAGAGGAAATTCTTTTCTTTTTGGAACACAGTGCTCTCTGCTAACATTATGACCACAGTGCTCTCTGCTGACATCTGCTGTCCATTTTAAGAACTGTCCAGAGTAGAAGAAAATCCCCATAGCAAACATATGCTGCTCTGGACAGTTCCTAAAATGGACAGAGATGTCAGCAGAGAGCACTGTGGTCATGATGTCAGCAGAGAGCTCTGTGTTTGAAAAAGAAAATAATTTCCTCTGTAGTATTCAGCAGCTAATAAGTACTGGAAGGATTAAGATTTTTTAATAGAAGTCATTTACTAATCTGTTTAACTTTCTGGCACTAGTTCATAAAAAAATTAAAAAGTTTTCCACTGGAGTATCCCTTTAATTTCTGTGCAAATACGCTGCTCTGTGTGTCCAACAGAAGGCTGAGGTGACTAGGAGGTGAAACTCTGCTGCTAAAAGCTTTTCTGTGTAACACACACACAGCTATTTCTGTCCTATCTCTCTGCAGTGTAATGAATGAAATGATGAGCGGGAATATGGTTGCCGAATATATAGGGCTGTGACATCACAGGGGTGACTGGCTGGTGATAGGCTGCATCTTGCATGTGATTCAGGGTCATCCAGCCTACCTGCCTTCCCAGCGTTTCTTGCCCCATGTACTGACATGTGGATCCGCCATTTTAGATGCCCTGGAGCCTGGACCACAGTAAATGGAGTTCAATGAAACGATTTGCGCAATAAAATAACGACGATATTCGCATTTGTTGTGAATCTAATTTTTCCTGAAATTCGTAACGAATTCGGGTTCGTCAGCTTCGATTCGCTCATCTCTGGTTAGCATGTATGAAAACTGGAACTTTTTAGATCACAAATCCTTTTACACTGGCAGATTATTTCCCGTTAAGGCTGGGTTCACACCACATTTTTGCAATACAGTTCCCGTATCAGGTTTTTGATTAAAAAAAACAGATTCCTCAAAACCTGACTAAACTGTTTCAAAACGTATGTACAAATTTTAATCCTTATTAAAAAGTGATGTCCGGTTGCATCAGTTTTTTAAGAAAAAAACGTATACTTTTTAACTTTTCATTCCATTATGGATAAAGTTTCATTTGTTTGATCAAAATGCCAAGAAAAAAACTGTGCAAAGTCAGAAACTGTATGTTGAAAACCTGATGGAACCATACGCGCATATGGTTCTGTACGGTTTCCATTGACTCCCATGTTTAAAAAAAATACGTATACATTTCAATTCACCCGGACCAAAAACCGTGGTAGGCTACGGTTTTGGGTACGGAAAAAAACTGACAAACCTGATCCATCTTTTGGCATACAGTTTTCAATGGAGAGTTTATGCATACGGTTTTCAATACGGTTCCGTACGGTTTTCGAATTGAAAACGTATATGGGAACTGTATTGCAAAAAAGAAGTGTGAACCCAGCAATTCTCGACTTCATACAATCTTTCGTGCGGCCATTCACTTACATTATTGTCAACAGCACATCACCTGTCAACAAACCCTGCACAAAAGAGCTTGATCGTCAGCTGATCATTGGGCATTTAACATTGAGCAATAATCTGGAAGAAAGGGGCCTCTAAATGTTTGCTTTGTTCCCTTGTATTTGACATAGTAAATGTGTTTTAAATTATGTTCCTTTGGGAACCTTGAACAAACATCAAAATGTGGTAGAATATGTTTAATAAATGTGGGCAACAACAATGCACAATGATATGTGAGAAGAACTAGCAGATTTTAGAAGGTGACCCATATCAATATCTACAGATTTTTACTTCAGTTACTGTACCTGTTCAATGATGTCTTGCATCAAGCTAACTGATATGGTTTGCTGGATATATTCTGTACTTCAAATGTTGATTAAAAATGTTCCAGTCGATGATTGTATAACTTTTCTTCACACTGATGCATCACTAGTCAAGACAAAAACAACTTTACTGTAGCTTGATCCTACTTAAAAGGGACATTTTACAACACTTTTTACAGAATACAACTAATCTTTGAATAGGGGATAAGATGTCCTGGGGTGGAGTACCCCTTTAAGGATTCAGCGTTTTTCAGTTTTTGCATTTTCCTTTTTTCCTCCTCACCTTTTAAAAATCATAACCCTTTCAATTTTCCACCCATAAAATCCATATTATGGCTTATTTTTTGAGCCACCAATTCTACTTAGCAGTGGCACTAGTCATTTTACCCAAAAATCCACGTCGAAACGGAAAAAAAAAAATCATTGTGTGACAAAATTGAAGAAAAAAGCCATTTTGTAACTTTTGGGGGCTTCTGTTTCTACGCAGTGTATTTTTCGGTAAAAATGACACCTTATCTTTCTTCTGTAGGTCCATACAGTTAAAATGATACCCAACTTATATAGTGCTGTGTACAAGAGAAAAATCAGCTCGGACTGGCGTGGGCTACGCCTAGATGCAATGTAGACAAGAAGAGGTGGTCCAGCGCAGGTAGGTATTGAACGGAATTGCTTTATTGTAGAATCCAAAAGCGGTACATACGACGTATGACTAAGGCCCGTTTGCAGGGCCGAAACACGTCACCTGTGTCCATACTATCCATGTAGCACTACAATTCTACAATATAGCTATTCCATTCCATACCTACCTGCGCTGGACCACCTCTTCTTGTCTACCCAACTTATATAGGTTTAATTTTGTCGTACTTCTGGAAAAAATCATGCTACATCAAAACTACATTCAGGAAAAGTTATTCGTTTAAAAATGTCCTCTTCTGACCCCTATAACTTTTTTATTTTTCCACATATGGGGATGTATGAGGGCTCAGTTTTTGCGCCGTGATCTGAAGTTTTTATCGGTACCATTTTTGTTTTGATCAGACTTTTGATCGCTTTTTATAAATTTTTTAATGGTATAAAAAGTAACCAAGAATACGCTATTTTGGACTTTGTTTTTTTTTTTAATTGTACACCATTGACCATGTGGTTTAATTAACAATATATTTTTATAGTTTGGACATTTACGCACACGGCGATACCACATATGTTTATATTTATTTTTATTTACATATTTTTTTTAATATGGAAAAAGGGGGGTGATTCTGAATTTTAATAGTGAAGGTGTTAAATCACATTTATTAACACTTTTTTTTCACTTTTTTTCAATGTTATAGCTCCCATAGGGGGCTATAACATTGCATACACTGATTTCCTACACTGATCACTGCCATGAATTGACATGGCATTGATCAGTGTTATCGCCGCTCAACTGCTGCCTGGATCTCAGGCACGGAGCAGTCATTCAGCAATAAGACATGCAGGAGGCAGGTAGGGATCCTCCTGGTGTCCTGCAAGCTGTTCGGGACTCCGCGGTGACTGAGCTGCCAGGATGCTTTCGGTTTCACTTTAGATGCAGTCAATTTTGATCACCGTGTTTGAAGGGTTAATACCGGCATCACCGCGACCGGTGATGTCCAGTATTAGCCGCGGGTTCTGGCCGTTGATGGCCAGATATGACGTGGGGTGTTATATCACGTGAGCCGGCACAGTACATAAATATATGTCTTGTGTCGTTAAAGGGGTACTTGAAAATATATATTTTTTTTTCAAATCAACTGGTTCCTGACACAGACAGAGGTGTCAGCAGAGAGAGCACTGTGGTAAGACTGGAAAGAACTACACAACTTCCTCTGGGGCATGGTACTGAAAGGCTTTAGATTTTTATATAGAAGTAATAGTTGATTTGAAAAAATTTTTTTCCTCCAGAGTACCCCTTTAAGGTACAGTAAGGTCTCTGCTCAACTGTTTTAGCAAATCCAATTCTTAGTGACATCCTAGAAAAACGCATATCAAAATGGAAAGTATTCTACTATAAGCCAATTGCATTGGCTTATAGCAAACTTACATTTCCTTCAACCCAGCAATGGGTTAATAGGTCAAATCATGCTTTTCTGCAATGGAATTAAATGTTTCTCTTACAAATCTCCTCCATCTGCGCCTCATTCAACCAATGCTCAGGCTCATGAAATACAATATCTTGCTAGACTGATAAGTTGGTCTAGTGACAGTTATCACACCCTGTAAAGTACTCGGCAGAAGTACAAACCTCACCATCTTACCCAATGAAAGGAGCAGTTACATGTCATTTTCTAGACTACATAAAGAGCTGAATGGGGAAAATTACCTAAATCCTATGGTTGTTATCACACATTATCACAAATGTACTTACCTTTACTCCTTCCCCCTGTGCACTGGAGGGTCTTTAAATATGTTCCCCCTTGAAAACATATAATACCTTCTAACTCAACCCTACAATGTCACCCAAACCCCCTTTACCCGCAGAATACAAGGACACACATTGTGGTGAAAATGGGCCATTCTGCTTGTTTGCTTAAAACAAATATAATAAACACTTTTAAATAATAGTTACATACTGTAAACATATGACCACATGTAACAAGAAGGATCTCCATGGCTTAACCATATTAAACTATTAAGTTCACGAATAACCTTATGCACTTAAAATCTCTTGCCCTTTGCCGCATCCACCTGACCTAAGGGCACCCATATGACTTAGTGCATGTTCCCAACAACTCCTGTCTTACGAATAGCCTCCAATGGCCGACGGGATACAAGGCACTGACACAGTAGTAAAAAGGGCAGGCAGTTGTACTGTGAAACGCATTACATCATGGGTGATTAAACGCCAGTTCCCTTTTTACTACTGTGTCAGCGCCTTGTATCCCGTCGACCATTGGAGGCTATTCTTAAGATTGTATTGCATTGGACGTGGAAAGGCTGCAGTCACTCGTTATCTTCCTACTATAATCCATTGTTGCACTTGGTGGAGTGTAACCGCCTGGGGTAAGCGTGCAATTTGTCTAAACCCCCCCCCCCCCCCCCGGTTCATCTCTTGGTTAACACACTACGGAGCGCTGTCTGTCCTTTTGTTTAAGTCAACAACTCCTGCCCAGAACCACCACCAAGAGGCCCATTCCAGCTGTAGCCTAAACAGTTGGCAAAACCACTCCTCTATTACCTCATCATATTCCAAATTACTCTGAAAAGTACTACCTCTAAGGACCATTTCACCTGCCAAAAAGCACCACAAATAGCCCAAAACAGCCCAAAACTAAAAGAAAGGGTGGGTTGATCCTTTTCTAGCACTTCTCCCACCTAACTGCTGGCTCCTTCCCCTTCTATCCCTCAAGTACACCCCTGTGCACCTCCCCCTAAACTTTCAACCCCTACAACACCACAAAACCAAATTTTTCTGTAAATCCCTTCTTAAAGGGACAGGAGCCCTAAATCCCCAAGCTGCCCCATAGCTATCTAACTGACCCTTACCCAAAGGAAAAAGGGGGGGGGGGAGGTCCCACTAAAACCACTGTCAAGCTGCTATTCCGCTACGAGTTTTGTTTAGTATCTTTATCAGTGATATTGCAGAAGGTCTCAATGGTAAGGTCTTTATTCTGATTACACAAAGATTTGTAACAGGGTTGATGTTCCTGGAGGGAGACGCCAAATGGAAAAGGATTAAGGTAAAATAGAGGAATGGTCAGAACAATGGGCAACTAATATGTATTGTGAATAAGTGCAAGATAATGCACCTGGGACGTAAAAACCCAAGGGCAGAATATAGAATATTTGATACAGGGAATACAAGGGATTTAGGGATCGTTATTTCAGAAGATTTAAAGGCAGACAATGTCATAGAACAGTAGGAAATGCTAGCAGAATGCTTGGATGTATAGGGAGAGGTATTAGCAGTAGAGAGGGAAGTGCCCATGCCGCTGTACAGAACACTGGTGAGACCTCACTTGGAGTATTGTGCGCAGTACTGGAGGCCGTATCTCCAGAAGGATATAGATTCTCTAGAGAGAGTTCAGAGAAGAGCTACTAAACTAGTACATGGATTACAGAGTAAAACTTACCAGGAAAGGTTAAGGGACCTTAACATGTATAGCTTGGAAGAATGAAGAAGAGAACTTTTTAATACATAAAGAGAATCAACACAGTCAAGGAGGAGAGGATATTTAACCCCTTAAGGACTTAAGGGGTCCCGGTGCCTATCGAAAGTGAAAGTAAATGCTTCCCGGCTGCTCAAACGGGCTGATCGGTGTCATCGCGATAAAATCGCGATGCCCCGATCAGCTACCCGGAGAGAAGAAGGTCCCTACCTTCCTCCGGCGGCGTCTGGGCTCTGATTGATTGCTCCATGCCTGAGTTACAGGCTGGATCAATCAACCGTCAATTACACAGCTTGTTGCCATGCAACGGCAAGGCAACAATCTGTGTATGCAATCAGCCATTGCAAGGTCCCTATTAGTGTTGCTCGTGAATATTCACAATGCGAATTTTATTCGCGAATATCGCATATTCGCGAATTTGCGAATATTCGCGAATATAGCACTATATATTCGTAATTACGAATATTTATTTTTTATTTTATTTTATTTTTCACAGTACACATCACAGTGATCATCCCTCTCTGCTTCCAGCTTGTGTGGTGTAAAGAAGGCTCTAATACTACTGTGTGAGACTGGTGCGCGCATTTTCGCATATGCGAAAATGTGCATATGGTAATTTTCGCATATGCGAATTTCCACCTATGCTAATTTTGCATATGCTCATTTTTCGCATATGTTAATTTTCGCTTGTGCGAAAATAAAACGAGGCTGTTACGAATATGCGAACATTCGCGAATATATGACGAATATTCGTCCATATATTCGCGAATATTCGCGAATTCGAATATGGCCTATGCCGCTCAACACTAGTCCCTATAGGAGCTATGAGCTCGCAAAAAAAAAGTGTAAAAAAAAAGTGTAAAAAAAACGTTAACCCTTTCAGGTATTCCCTTCTGAATTAAAAGTTTAAATCACCCGGCATTTCCTAGTAACAAAATAAAACAGTGTAAATAAAAATAAACATATGTGGTATCGCCGCATGCGCAAAAGTCCGAATTATAAACATATATCATTATTTAAACCAGACGGTCAATGGCGTGCTCGCCAAAAAATTCAAAAGTCCAAAATAGTGTATTTTTGGTCACTATTTATATAATGAAAAAATGAATAAAAAGCGATCAATAAGTCCGATCAATACAAAAATGGTACCGCTAAAAACTTCAGATCACGCCGCAAAAAAATAGCCCTCATACTGACCCATACGCAGTAAAATAAAAAATTTATAGGGGTCAGAATATGACAATTTTAAACGTATACATTTTCCTGCATGTAGTTATGATTTTTTTCAGAAGTACGACAAAATCGAACCGATATAAGTAGGGTATCATTTTAACCGTATGGACCTACAGAATAAAGAGAATGTGTCATTTTTACCGAAAAATGTACTGCGTAGAAACAGAAGCCCCCAAAACTTACAAAATGTTGTTGTTTTTTTTTCAATTTTGTCTCACAATGATTTTTTTTCCATTTCGCTGTAGATTTTTGGGTAAAATGACTGATGTCATTACAAAGTAGAATTGGTGACGCAAAAAATAAGCCATCATATGGATTTTTAGGTGCCAAATTGAAAGGGTTATGATTTTTTAAAGGCAAGGAGGAAAAAACGAAAATGTAAAAACGTGAAATCGCTCAGTCCTTAAGGGGTTAAGAGAAGAAGAAACTGCAAGAGGACATAGTTTTAAATGTTATTTCTATGTTTTCCCTCCGCTCCTTTTGCTCCCATAGTCTTTAATGGGAGATGAGAAAACAGCATAGCACCACAAGTTACTCTACTTATATAACTCCTGGAGTTGGTGCAGTTTTTTTTAGCCAAATCCAGTAGCGGGTTCAAAGTGAATGGAAATAAAAAAAGACTCCTTCTTCTCCAGTTGTCTTTATCAATTTCTTGGTTTAGATAAAAAAATATGCATTAAAACTGCAGTGCTGTTTTTCCAAAAAACCAACCTAAAGGGGTTGGGGAACAATAACTAAAAATCTAAATCCATATTTATTCATCTGTCATAATTCTGCATTTGCACATTGGTGAACAGAGGCAGAATTGTGTTGGGAGACAGGTAGATTAGTTGATATATTTTTTACTTAAAGTAGATTTCGAAATATATTGTCCTGTAAAATGCATCATGTACAACACAACTGAGAATTTGAACAATGGTATCCCCCAGTAACATAGTGCCAGTCAGGAATGTCGCCTAACAGTACACATTTTACCATGAACTTCCAGAATTCCAGTTAATTGGGCAATAACTTGCAAGGAATCCTACAATCCCGGCTGGCACACTTCCTGAATTCATTTTCTTGTGTTTACAAAATGTTTCAGTTGGTGTCTAGAAGTTACACAACCACACACAAAAGAGAGTAAGCGTATCAAAGCATTCACGACATTTTCTTCCTCTTTGGTAAGAAGCCCTGAGAAATGTAAACACTAGTGTTACATTTAGATAAATGGATTAGTTATGCCTCTAATCTTTAGTGCAGACTGTAACCCCAAAGGAATGTCTGTCCATGATGTAATGCAAGGATGTCTTGACGGGGGTCATTATTATCAAGTGGCTCTGTGCTGACCCATGTAGGGGGTCTTAAGTGGGGGAACCCACTTTATGCAATAATACGACCCTAATACAGCATATGGGTAGGGTTGTCTTCATCAGACAACTGCTTTTATTTTTGTCTCTTATTCTTAATACTACTGATGTACCTTACTCAGTGGCATAGCTACAACTATAACAATTGCTACATGGCCCAGATACTTTGAGAGCCCATTCGTGTACAGTAACAGGGCTTGTGATAAGAAGCAGCAGCCACACAACCATTCAATCAAATAATTATTTCTGTCTGCCTAGATCACTAGCGGGAGCTGCCTAAATATACTTTAGATTCATGTAATCAGTTTTCATTTGGAGTTATATACTGTAAATCTCTATGCAGTGATCTCTGATAGTGGGTGGCTCCAGGCACCCGGGATCCTTTTAGTGTATTCAAAGGAAATAGGGAATGTGGTGACGCCAAAGTTGTGGTGTGACCACGGGGCGTGAAGGGTGTAGGTGGATGGGGCAAATGGTATTAACCTCAGGAGCAAGGTATTATTAACCCCTAATGTTCGTGACGCCAGAGTGGTTTTTCCAGTGACCACCCGAACGGTAGCACCGCTATCCCAAGGTTAGGCAGGGCAATAATAGTCCAAGACCAGGTAAGGGTTAACGGTAGCTTTACTGAGGTTAGACAGTTGTTAAAGTCTTTACAGCTAGGCCAGAATCCCAGAGAGTAGAGACAGCAGACATAGATGAGTTGACTTACTGACAATGTGGCTGGTGTGCAGGCTTTATGGCCACCAGGTGTACTGGACACAGGATCTGTGATGTCTGTGCTTTACTGATCCTCAGGATCTAAGAGAGATTGTAATGGCTCCCCCTCTTATAAAGGGGGGCTGAGCAAGAATCCCATAGGTCAAGCTGCAGGTCAGGTGGTCAACTGGTGCTCTCTGGGTAACAAACACATCATGTGAACATAACAGGTGATACCTCCAAAGGTCCTTAAAGATGCTTTATACCTTATATACCTATACATAACATTATGCACTATATTTACAACACTATACATAACATTAGACTTACTACTATGGTGGAGATGCTGCAGGAGAGCCCCTAGGACAATAAGGGATTCAACCTGACAAGGCCTAAGTATCGTACAGGAGTATATCCTGTACTGGGACATTACGAACCCCCCTACTTATCAGGTTGAGCACCAGTTATTGAGGGTCGAAGCGGCCTTGGGGACGAATGCAGTCCTGGGGCATTGCAATTAACGTCCATTTCCAGGCTGTGGTTTGGTTTGAGAAACTGAAAACACAATAGAGTCTTTGTATAATTGTCCATAAATGTCAATACATGCTATGGTGAATTTTTTGTACTCTGGTTCCAATGGAATCAGCAGGTTTAACCAAGACATGCTTTCTATGGAAGTCTGAAAACACCAGAAATATGGTGTTAACCCTTAACCTCCCCCCCCCTCCCAGATCTCAAGGGATATTTGCATCTCATCACATCCATCTCAAATCTAAATAACAAGGAGTTAATTCCTCAAAAGAGGAGAGAGACCTTCCGAGAAACCTTACCCTTCACCTCCGGACCAAAAGGTACCTGCGAGGTTCCAGGTTCGATGTCCCTTTTAGCCGAAGCTACTAAGGGACCACAAATGCTCCCGGGATCCCCCTTGGCATTAGCCAAGGTATCTGCCCGCAGAGCTGTTAACGGTCAGTACCCTGCCCATGCAGGAGTATCCAGGGTTTTTGCAGGGAGGTGCGGAACCTAATGGCCACACACACCTCCCCTAGACTGCTAGGAGGGACACCCAGAAGGGCTACCGCATCCTAACAATCCTGTGGACACACAACATGCAAAAAGTGACACAGTGACAAAAAAGAAATAAATAAGTGAATGTGTGCAGATATACTGCCCGGACATCTGGCCGGATCTATAAAAATTTCTCTGATCCTAGCCAGAAGGCCGGGAATCAAAAGGTGAGTGCCACAAGGTGAAGAGTTCATGGTGCCAGTGCTTCCACTCAGTGAGCCAGTACACCCAGTGAGTTTTGGCACCTTGGGGTCACCACTCCCCAAGGCACTAAAGTACCTTGGCTCTAGATCCTCTCAGCCTCATGGTGAGACCCAGAGGGAAACAGGTCACTTCGGGGCAGCCGTTGAGCTGATTCCTCAAATCCAGCCCGGAACACCTGCTCCCTCCATGCAGCACCCGTCCTCACCAGTCTCGCATCGATGGTGTCTGGTCCACCAATAAAACTGATAAGAACAGATACTACACTTGATCTTAGCCAAAAGGACGAGAAGAACCTTTTCTGGTGGCACAGTTGAGTACTGACATAGTTCAAAATTATACAGGTAACTTTTTTCAGCCAGTATACAGCTGTTTTGGACTTGTCAGCCTTCATCAATGTAAGTGAGAGCATTGAAAATTATAATATTATTACAGTATTCTGTAATACATTATTTAGATGTTGAGGGATTATACACATAGTGATGCCCAAGTGCTGTAGCCAATAGCAATAAGGTTCATATTCTGCAAAAGTGTTTATGTTGGGTTCACTGTATACTGTGGGTTTATAAGGTTGCAGCACATTTTTGTGCACTATACTTCAGATGTAGGTCCAAATGTGTTCAGTGCTTTTAGTGAAAGTTTAATAGTTGCTTACAATGTGGAATCTGGAACACAAAGCACCCATGTCTGAAGTGTAAAGCTCTGCCCAGACAGAAGATATGAATGAACAAAAATGGCCTCACATGAGCGATCTATCAAGGCCTGTGGTTTCAGACCCTGCAACAGATCTGATAAGTAAACTCCTTTAGTTTACCCGCTCACATCAACAGAGAATTATTTCATGATCACTGAGCCTTGCATTTGGAAAACTATAGGTATGGTTTTATGCCAGGAGACTGACTGATGTGTAAGCCTGGAACACTATTCGTTAATTCCTAAGGTGTAACAAGAAACCTTGATTGCGGCGGGTTACCTCTACACTCATTGTATCATGCCGAAACCTAAGCCACTTTACAGCTGTATAAATAGCAATTACAATATGTGCTTAGTTAAAGGAAAGTTTATGCCCTCACTTTGGGGAACAAGGTCGCAAAATGTGTGAAAATACATAGTGCAGCCAGATACAGTGGGGCAAAAAAGTATTTAGTCAGCCACCAATTGTGCATGTTCTCTCACTTAAAAAGATGAGAGAGGTATACCTCAACTATGAGAGACATAATGAGAAGAGAAATCCATATAAATCACATTGTCTGATTTTTTAAGAATTTATTTGCAAATTATAAGAAAATGGAAGACATACAAGACCACTGATAATCTCCCTCGATCTGGGGCTCCACGCAAAATGTTGCCCTGTGGTGTCAAAACGATCACGGGGAGCAAAAATCTCAGAACCACACGGGTGGATCACGTATGGAAGACATACAAGATCACTGATAATCTCCCTTGATCTGGGGCTCCACGCAAGATGTCACTCCGTGGTGTCAAAATGATCACGAGAACGGGGAGCAAAAATCCCAGAACCACACGGGGGGGGGGGGGGACCTAGTTCCAGCTGCAGAGAGCTGGGACTAAAGTAACACACTACGCCGCCAGGGACTCAAATCATGAAGTGCCAGACGTGTCCCTATGCTTAAGCCAGTACATATCCGGGCCCATCTGAAGTTTGCTAGAGAACATTTGGATGATCCAGAAGAGTATTGGGAAAATCTCATATGGTCAGATGAAACCAAAGTAGAACTTTTTGGTAAAAACTCAACTCGTCGTGTTTGGAGGAGAAAGAATGCTGAGTTGCATCCAATGAACACCATACCTACTGTGAAGCATGGGGGTGGAAACATCATGCTATGGCGCTATTTTTCATCAAAGGGACCAGGACAACTGATCGGTGTAAAGAAAAGACTGAATGGGGCCATGTATCGTGAGATCATGAGTGAAAACCTCCTTCCATCAGCAAGGACATTGAAGATGAAACGTGGCTGGGTCTTTCGGCATGACAATGATCCGAAACACACCGCTCAGGCAATGAAGGAGTGGCTTCATAAGAAGCATTTCAAGGTCCTGAAGTGGCCTAGCCAGTCTCCAGATCTCAACACCTTAGAAAACCTTAGGAGGGAGTTGAAAGTCTGTGTTGCCCAGCGACAGCCCCAAAACATCACTACTCTAGAGGAGATCTGCATGGAGGAATAGGCCAGCAACAGTGTGTGAAAACCTTGTGAAGACTTACAGAAAACATTTAACCTCTGTCATTGCCAACAAAGGATATATAACAAAGTATTGAGATGAACTTTTGTTATTGACCAAATACTTATTTTCCACCAACATTTGCAAATAAATTCTTTAAAAATCAGACAATGGTATTTTATGGATTTTTTTTCTCATTATGTCTCTCATAGTTGAGGTATACTTATGATGAAAATGACAGGCCTCTCTCATCTTCTTAAGTGGGAAAACTTGCACAATTGGTGGCTGACTAAATACTTTTTTGCCCCACTGTATGTTGTTCCTTTAGGCCAGGGCTACACTGCAATTTTTTTTCTGATAGCTGCAGTTCACAAGATTTGGATGTAAGCAAAGACCTGAAAAAGTAAAAAATCTGTGTAAAAATGCCCCATAAAGCAAGAAAGAAAACATATGAAAACGATAGGCTCACTTTAAGTAAAGGCATATTGAGCCTCAAAATACAGTGTGGAAACATAACCTCACACCTCATGGCTTCTTATACAGTTACAACTATTGCATATATATATATATATATATATATATATATATATATAGCATATGCAATATATAACATATGCAATTGTCTTGGAAAACTGTTGGATCTGTTTTTCTTGCACATAGTTTATTTTTTTGTGAAGCCTAAGTCTTATCTTGGTAACAAATGCTATTTAATATAATCATCCAACCTCTACATGCAGGAAATAAATCATCTGCTCTAATTTACAACAAGTTTAGAAGAGGGGGAAGCTGATTTGGGAGGCTGGAGACATCACTGAAACCTTCTCCCGCTGTTCTGCCTACAAAAGAGATTAAATAAGCTTATTGAATATCTCTTGAAAAATTACCGTATCTTTACCAATGTTGCAGAACCCCTAGGTCTATACACCTTATCACATTTTCTACTTATCAACATTACAACCCTTGATTTTCCTCCTCACATGTTGCAGGACTGGGAATATCCTCCATTGCTACTTCTTGCTTCAAGAGTGGCTATGAATTATTGTCTGTCACCGATACAGCAAGTGACACACTAGAAATGACTCCAATCGTGTCCATATATAATGTTTGGCATGGTGAATGTCTTATATAACACAAGTATTGTTTCTCCTAGAATTTATGTTTTTTAACACAAACCCGAACAAGAGTTTCAAACAAAGATGGAGTACACAAGATGGGAACAGTCCTAGTTTAGAATTTTAACCCCTTGGGGACCGAGCCCATTTTGACCCTAAGGACCGGAGCGTTTTTTGCACATCTGACTTCTGTCACTTTAGGCATTAATAACTCTGGGATGCTTGCACTTATGAATTTGATTCCTAGATTTTTAGTGACATATTCCACTTTATGTTAGTGGTAAATTTCTGTTGATACTTGCATCATTTCTTGGGGAAAAATTCCAAAATTTCAAGGAAAATGTGAAAATTTAGCATTTTTATAACTTTGAAGCTCTCTGCTTGTAAGGAAAATAGACATTCCAAATAAATTATATATTGATTCACATACACAATGGCCCTCATTTACAAAGACTGGAGTGTCGGTTAGTTTTTTTTTTCAGTGTACTCGTCTTTTTTTTCCTTGTGATTTACTAATCTGTCGCATGTGTCATTTTTTTTTTTTGGGTCGCACGATATTAAATTCTGTCGCACGGGAATAAAAAGTGTTGCACTGGAAAAATAAAAATTAAACCAAATAAATAAAGTTACTCTGCACAAGGATGTAACTTAACATTCATGATTGTTAATGGGTTAACAACCCAAAAGTTTTTTAAATATATATATTATATATATTAAAAAACAAATATTTATATATATATATATATATATATATATATATATATATATATAAATTAAAAAAATCTATTACATAATTTAATCATAAAAGCGTTGAGGGGTTAAAAATGCTTTTAAAGTATAAAACAAGTAATTTAATCATGAACCACAATGGTCAGCTGTCCCTTCCTCAAAAACACTAAATTTTTCCATTTTCACTTGATCCCTGGGCTGTCGATTTTTCAGAGTTGAGAAATCACACTTTTTTCAGTGATTTCACAATTACTCCGAGAGATTTTTCCATCTTGTCGGGTTAACGCCCATTTTTTAGTAAACCCCGCCCATTTCGTAGGTCCGAGTGTTTTTGAAAATATAGGTTGTGCGCCTAAATTTTGGGCGCAGATTTGGTTGCACGCGGGATGCGACCAAATTTTGGCCGCAATAACCGAGAAAAACCGTCGGTTCTCCTTTGGTAAATGAGGGCCAATATGTCTACTTTGTTGACATCATAAAGTTGACATGTTTTAACTTTTTGAAGACATCAGAGGGCTTCCAAGTTCAGCAGGAATTTTCCAATTTTTCAAGTAAATTTCAAAATCTGAATTTTTCAGGGACCAGTTCAGTTTTGAAGTGAATTTGAGGGTCTTTATGTTAGAAATACCCCATGATGGACCCCATTATGAAAACAGCACCCCTCAACGTATTCAAAATGACATTCAGAAAGTTTGTTAACCCTTTAGGTGTTTCACAGGAATAGCAGCAAAGTGGAGGCGAAAATTCAAAATCTTCATTTTTTTACACTAACATGTTCTTGTAGACCCATATTTTTTATTTTTACAAGGGGTAAAAGGAGAAAAAGCCCCCCAAAATTTGTAACCCAATTTCTCTTGAGTAAGGAAATACCTCATATGTGGATGTAAAGTGCTCTGTGGGTGCACTAGAGCAGTGGTTCTCAACCTTTTCGGCGACCGTACCCCCAAGGCCTGAAAGTATGTCCGCGGGTACCCACTCACACGGAAATTGCGCTCGAGGGGTACCCGCGGACAAAAGGCGTGTTCTTACCTTTATACTAATGCATCCCCCCTCCATCTTAATCCCCTTGTGCTATTATTCCCCCTCCATCTTAATCCCCTTGTGCTATTATTCCCCCTCCATCTTAATCCCCTTGTGCCATTATTCCCCCTCTATCTTAATCCCTTTGTCATACTATTCTCCTCTCCCTCTTATCCCCTTTTGCCATTATTCCCCCTCCATCTTAATCCCTTTGTCATACTATTCTCTTCTCCCTCTGATCCCCTTTTGCCATTATTCCCCCTCCATCTTAATCCCTTTGTGCAGTGGCGTCACTAGGGGGGGACCAGAGGGGGCCATGGCCCCCCTAGATCAGGCCGTGCCCCCCCTTGTGCCCCCCCCCCAATTTAACCCAGGGCACGCACGCGTTCCACACTCATGGCATGCGGGGTCCACTTGAGTGACATGCGGGGGGCTGCCGACATTCACTTGTAAAAGTTATGCATGGTAGGGTGATGCGGCCATAAGGGCTGGCCGCATCACTGTGAGCAGGCCGGCACTGCTGTCATAGACTCACTGCGCACAGGCACGTCTCCTGCGTCCTTTACCCTCCCACACAAGAGGAGAGGAGAGAAAAGAAAACACCTCACCACTGCTAGTGCGTCTCCTCTGGGCCTTTCCCAGTCTGTGATGCTGTGTGTTGATAAAGGGGCCTTGGTGCTGGGCAGCTCCTCTGCCTGCCTGATTACTCAAGAACCTGCTGCCATTGCTAGCAAGTTGTCTGCCGTGCTGAGTGAGGGAGAGAGGCCATTCATCTTCTCTCTTGTCAGCAGTGAAAAGCTGTCAGAGCCCACCGCTGAGGAAGTTATCACAGTCAGGTTTCTTATCTTTCTGTATGGAGGGGATCTCTAAGTAGTTGTGGCTATGAGGTAAATTCATCCCTTTCCTGGCAGCACTTTTCTTGTCAGTAAGGTTTGATTCACCAAGTTTAACCCTTAGCTTGACAGGATCCTGAGTAATATACTGTAATACTCCAGAGCTGTACTCACTATTCTGCTGGTGAGGTCACTGTGTACATACATTACATTACTTATCCTGTACTGATCCTGAGTTATATCCTGTATTATACTCCAGAGCTGTACTCACTATTCTGCTGGTGGGGTCACTGTGTACATACATTACATTACTTATCCTGTACTGATCCTGAGTTATATCATGTATTATACTCCAGAGCTGTACTCACTATTCTGCTGGTGGGGTCACTGTGTACATACATTACATTACTTATCCTGTACTGATCCTGAGTTATATCCTGTATTTTACTCCAGAGCTGTACTCACTATTCTGCTGGTGGGGTCACTGTATACATTATTTATCCTGTACTGAACCTCACTTATATCCTGTATTATACCCCAGAGCTGTACTCACTATTCTGTTGGAGGTGTCACTGTGTACATACGCTTAACTTCACCATGCCATTTCAGTGTGCTCCGCTGACCGCTGCCTGCCAGAGCTGCCACTGACACAAGGAGAGTGAGAGAGCCTGCAGCAAGAACAGATTTGGAGGTATGAAAGTGCTCCTGCCTCAACTATTAGGTAGAAGTGTAACTTTGTTGTAGACCCCTCTGTCCATCCCTGACCCATCTGTTCTGCTGATGGAATCTAGTAAGTAAGGGGGGGCTGAGCAAGTAAGCGGGGGCTGAGCAAATAAGAGGGAGCAGATAAAGTAAGGGGGAACAGAGCAAGTAGAGGAGAGCAGTGAGCAGAGCAAGTAAGGGGGGGGGGCTGAGAGCAGAACAAGTAAGGGGGACCTGGGCAAAAAAGGGGGAGCAGAGCATGCAGACAGTGCGGCTAGCCCTTACCTACCTGAGATTGCAATTTGCAGAGGGAGCCAGTGGAGCGGACAGTACGGCTACACATCATCTACCTGAGAAAGCAGTTTGCAGAGGGAGTCTGCAAAAATCTAATTTATTTTAAATTTTTTTTAATTAAACATGTTCTGCACAGTGTGTGTGTGTATATATATATATATATATATATATATATATATAGTAAATTTAAGTAGCCGTATTAGTCCAGTGATGCAGATGCAAATCATAAAATGTTGCAGTATCTTGTAATACCTTTTTTATTGGACTAACAGCATTTTGTAGATACAAGCTTTCGGGATTCCTCCCTTTATCAAGTCCAAAGCAAATTTGCTTTGGACTTGATAAAGGGAGGAATCCCAAAAGCTTGTCTCTACAAAATGCTGTTAGTCCAATAAAAAAGGTATTACAAGATACTGCAACATATATATATACACACACACGTTTTAAAATTGCCCCCCCCCCCCCCCACTTTTGTCACTGGCCCCCCATGTGCCCCCCCTAAATATGAATGCTGGAGACGCCACTGCCCTTGTGCCATTATTATCCAATATGGCAAAAGGGGATTAAGATGGAGGGGGGAATAACGGTACAAGGGGATTAAAATTGAGGGGGAATAATGGCAAAAGGGGATTAAGATGGAGAGGGAGGATAATCAACTCCCCCCAGCCCCCCACCCTCCATCTTAATCTCATGTGCCATTATTCCTCCCTCCTTCTGATCCTCTTGCGCTATTTTCCCACCTCCATCTTAATCCCCTTGTGCCATTATTCCCCCTTCCATTTTAATCCCCTTGCACCATTCCCCCTTCCTCTGATAACCCTTTTGCCATATCTGATAATAATGGCACAAGGGGATTAAGATGGAGGGGGAAATGGCAAAAGGGGATCAGAGGGAGGGAGGAAAAATCACACAAGGGCATTAATATGGAGGAGGGGGAATAATGACACAAGGGGATTAATATAGAGGGGGGGGGGTTGATAACTCCCCCCTCCCTCTGATCCCCTTTTGCCATTATTCCCCCCCCCCCCCCCCCCTTCATCTTAATCCCCTTGTGCCATTATTCCCCCTTCCTCTGTTCCCCTTTTGCCATATCGGATAATAATAGCACAAGGGGATTAAATTGGAGGGGGGAATGATGGCACAAGGGGATTAAGATGAAGGAGGAATGATAGCACAAGGTGATCAGAGGGAGGGGGGATAATCAACCCCCCCCCCTCCATATTAATCCCCTTGTGTCATTATTCCCACCTCCCTCTGATCCCCTTTTGCCATTCCCCCCCCCCCCCCTCCATCTTAATCCCCTTGTGCCATTATTATCCGATGGCATAAGGGGATCAGAGGAAGGGGGAATGGTGCAAGGGGATTAAGATGGAAGGGGAGAGGGATAATGGCGGACGGGGGGGGGGGGGGGGATGGGGAGTAATAAAGCCCAAGTCATTACATTTTAATGCCTTGTGCTTTATTACTCCCCATTCCCCCTCCGCCATTATCCCTCTCCCCCTCAATCTTAATGCCTTGTGCTCCGTCCCATACATCCCCCCTCCGTCCCATACAGTTGTTTTTTAACTCTTTTTTTTTTTTACCTGGCGTCCTGCGGTCCCGTTGCCTGCTCCTTAATGCAGCGCATCCCTTTCGGCGCGGCCACACTGACGTGTGACGTCCTTCTGCACTGTGCGGCAACTCTGCGCAACGTCAGGGGAGGTCACACATCTCCCCGGCAACCATGCAGCTAGCTTACAATAGCTGCGGCCGCAGCTCTGTACAGTGAGCTGCCGCGGCTATGCGCTGGCAAATACTGGCCAATGCATGGCCGGTATTTGTCTACGCTTTTGCGTACCCCCAAGCAACCCCTGGCGTACCCCTAGGGGTGCGCGTACCCCAGGTTGAGAACCCAGGCACTAGAGTGCTCAGAAGAGAAGGAGCAACAATGGGATTTTGGAGAGCGAATTTTGCTGAAATGTTTTTTACGGGGAATGTCACATTTAGGAAGCCCCTATGGTGTCCGAACAGCGAAAAACACCCAACATGGCAAACTATTTGGGAAACTACACCCCTCAAGGAACGTAACAACTGGTACAGTGAGCCTTAACACCCCACAGGTGTTTAAAGAATTTTCAATAAAGTTGGACGTGAAAATGAAAATTTTTATTTTTTTCACAAAAATGCTTGTTACTCCAAATTTTTCATTTTCACAAGGGGTAATAGGTGAAAATGTCCCCCAAAATTTGAAACAGCATTTCTCTTGAGTAAGGAATTACCTCATATGTGGATGTAGAGTGATCTGTGGGTGCACTAGAGGGCTCAAAATGGAAGGAGCGACATTGGGCTTTTTGGAAAGCGAATTTTGCTGAAATGGTTTTTGTGGGGCATGTCACATTTAGGAAGCCCCCATGGTGCCAGAACAGCAAAAAACACCCCACATGGTATACTATTTGGGAAACTACACCCCTCAAGGAATGTAACAAGGGGTGCAGTGATCATTTACACCCCGCTGGCGTTTGACAGATCTTTGTAACAGTGGCCTGTGCAAATGAAAAATTGCATTTTTTATTTTCATGGACCACTGTTCAAAAAATCTATCAATCACCTGTGGGGTGTTAAGGCTCACAATACCCCTTATTACGTTCCGTGAGGGGTGTAGTTTCCAAAATAGGGTCACGTGTTTGTATTTATTTTTTTGCGTTTCTGTCAGAACCACTGTAACCAGCAGCCATCCCTGTGAAAATCACCACTTTAGGCCACAAATGTACATGGTGCACTCTCACTCCTGAGCCTTGTTGTGCGCCCGCAGAGCATTTTACGTCCACACATGGGGTATTTCCGTACTTGGGAGAAATTGTCTTACAAATTTTGGGGGTCTTTTTTCCCTTTTACCTCTTATGAAAATGAAAAGTATGGGGCAACACCAGCATGTTAGTGTCAAAAATGAAATAAATTTTCTCTAACATGCTGGTGTAGATACCAACTTTACCTTTTCATAAGGGGTAAAAGGAGAAAAAGCCACCAAAAATTAGCAGTTTTCCCCAAACCGGGTGCCTACAGCTGTTGCAAAACTCCCAACATGCCTGGACAGTCAACGGCTGTCCAGCAATACTGTGAGTTGTTATCTTGCAACAGCTAGAGGCTCCGTTTTGGAAAAACTAACGTACAAGATGTTTTTAATTTTATTGTGGGGGGGGGGGGGGGGGCGACAGTGTAAGGGTGTAGTGTATATGTGGTGTTTTACTCTTTATTTAGAGTTAGTGTAGTGTTTCTAGGGTACATTCACACAGGCAGGGGTTTACAGTAAGTTTCCCGCTGCAGCGGAAAATTTGCCAATATCAGCCCGGAATCACCGCAAATCAGTGATCTGAATTGATCGCCGATTTGCGGTGATTGCCGACATGGGGGGGGGGGTCTCAGGACCCCCCAGGCATTTGCACGGGATGCCTGCTGAACGATTTCAGCAGGCATCCCGGTCCGACCCCCGTCCGGCTAGCAGCGAGGATCGAAATTCCCACGGGCGTACAGGTATGCCTTTGGTCCTTAAGCACCAGGGCACAAGGGCATGCCCATACGCCCGTGGTCCCCAACAGGTTAAAGGAAATCTGTCATCAGTTTCACCTGCACCAACCTGTTGATACAGACAGTTAATGCAGGTGACACTGATGACAACCATATTTACCTAGTCCCATTCTGTGCTCCGGTTCTCCCGCTATCTTCGTCCCTTGGTTTGATTCTAGGGCTGACTTGGAGCATGGACGGAGCTTGCTGACATCTCTGTTTGCTAGCAGTGGAACCCAGCAGAGAAGCAGCAGCGGAGGTCAGGAACCTCTGCCCATTTTCAAAGTCGCCCCGGAACAAAAAAAAATGGAGGAAGATAGCAGGAGAAATGGAGAACGGAATGGGATCAGGTAAGTATGATTGTCATTAGTGTCACCTGCACTACCTGTCTGTACCGACAAGTTAGTGCAGGTGACACTGATGACAGATTCCCTTTAAGAAATTTTTGCAAAAGTGCAAAAAAGCACAATTTATTTGCTGTGCATACAAACTGTTACAAAAATATTTGTAAACAGGGCTCAGCTTCTAGTTCACTGTTACACAAGCAGGGATAAGGAAAGGGGGAGTGAGGAGGCATTCTAGTGCTCAGCACTTCAGGGGCTTGAAAACGCCTCTTTGACACTTGGCACCAGATAATAAAAATGTTTTTCTAAATTATGAAAGCACAGTGTCAGCAGTTTGTGAATGTGAATTGCAGCTGACAAATCTCCTTTAACTGGGCACTGTCAGATACAAAAACTTTTTATATGTTGTATAAGTTGGTAAATCATTACCTTTCTAATATAAAAATCATGGCCTATAAAATCATGGCTTTGTCCAAGCTGAAGCACAGGCATGGACAGAAGACAGTACAGAGGAGAGCTATCAGACAGGAGAGAGCACAGAGGAGTAATATCAGACAGAAGAGAGTACAGAGGAGAGCTATCAGACAAGAGAGAGCACAGAGGAGTGCTATCACAGAAGAGAGTACAGAGGAGAGCTATCAGACAGAAAAGAGTACAGAGGAGAGCTATCAGACAAGTGAGAGCACAGAGATGTCATGTCAGACAGGATAGAGCACAGAGGAGTAATACCACACAGGATAGAGTACAGAGGAGTATTATCAGACAGGAGAGAGGACACAGGAGTCATATCAGACAGGAGAGAGCACAGAGGAGTGCTAGCCCACCCTCACTTACTGGACTTTGTCCATGCCTGTGCTTCAGCTTGGACATGATTTCTATAAAAAGGAAATAACATTTTCTTATGAAGTATATTAGAAAGGTTAATGTTTTGCCATGATGTACAACATATTAAAAGTTGTTGAATCTGACAGTGCCATTTAAGTTAATGCAATGGCCCAGATTTATCTATTGAATACAAAAACTGGAGTAATTTGCCCATGACAACCAATCACGCCTCATCTTTGATATCGTAATGAAACCTTGTAAACTGAAAGCTGACCTGTGATTGGTTGCTTTGGGCAAAATGCTCCAGTTTTGTCTAAGGCTGGGTTCACACTACGTTTTTGCCAGACTGTTTTCAATCCTTTTTTCAAAAGAAAACCGTATGGCAAAAAAACGGACGGAACAGTATGGAAAAAGTAAACCGTATGCGTTTTTAAACAGTATACTGTTTTTAAAAGTGCATACAGTTCCGTCAGTTTTTATAGAAAAAAAAACCATACGTTTTTGAAAATGTTGTCCATATGAGGGCTTGTTCTTTGTGCCAACAATTTTACTTTGTAATATCATTAATAATTTCACTACAAAATCTATGGCAAAACCAGAAAAAAATTATTTGTGGGGCAAAATTAAAAAAAATGTAAAAATACATTTGTAATTTTTAGTGGCTTCCGTTTCTACGCAGTGCAGTTTTCGTTAAAATTGCACCTTATATTTATTCTTTAGGTCCATACAGTCACAAGGATACCCAATATATATATACGGTAGGTTTGATTTGATTTTACTACAAAAAAATTACTACATGCACCAAAATTAATACGTTGAAAAATGTCCTCTTCTGACCGTATAACTTTTCTATTTTTCCGTACAAGGGGTGCTGTGATGTGAAGTTTTTATCGGTAGCATTTTTGTTTTGATCGGACTTTTTGATCGCTTTTTATTCATTTTTTTTATGGTATAAAAAGTGACCAAAAATACGTTACTTTGGAATTTTTTTTCCCGGGTACACCATTGACCGTGCAGGTTTAATTAATGATATATTTTTATAGTTCGGACATTTCCACATACCACATATGTTTATTTTTATTTATTTATTTACATTGTTTTTTTATGGGAAAAGGGGCGTGATTCAAACTTTTATTAGGGAAGGCGTTAAAACACATTTATTAACACTTTATTTTTCTTTTTAGTGCCCCATAGGGGACTATAATATTGCACACACTGATTTCCTACACTGATTACTGCCATGCAATAGCATGGCATTGATCAGTGTTATTGCTGCTCGACTGCTCCTGCCTGGATCTCAGGCACGGAGCAGTCATTCGGCAATCGGACAGCAAGGAGGCAGGTAGGGATCCTCCTTGCATCCTGCAAGCTGTTCGGGACACCGCGGCGGTCCCGAACAGCACCACTGAGCTAACCGGTAATGTTTACATTTGTTTTAGATGCAGCAATCAAGTTTGATCACCGCGTCTAAAGAGTTAATGCCAGACATCAGCCTGATCGACGATGTCTGGCATTAGCCATAGGTCCTGGAAGCTTATAGCAACCGGGACCCACTGGGAATGATGCGCGCTCACCTGCTCACCTCTTACATTGGGAGCCGCAGATGGACATTAATGAACGTCCATTTGCGGCAAGGAGTTAAAGGGGTTCTCCGGTGCTTAGACATCTTATCCCCTATCCAAAGGATAGGGGATAAGATGCCTGATCGCGGGAGTCCCGCCGCTGGGGACCCCCGTGATCTTGCATGCGGCACACCGTTTGTAATCAGTCCCCGGAGCGTGTTCGCTCCCGGTCTGATTACCGGTGACCACAGGGCTGGCGGCGTGTGACATCACGCCTCCGCCCCCGTGTGATGTCACGCTCCGCCCCTCAATGCAAGTCTACAGGAGGGGGCATGATAGCTGTCACGCCCCCTCCCGTAGGCCTGCATTGAGGGGCGGTGTGTGACGTCACACGGTGTAATTGTTCACAATGTCTTCAACTTTTTTTCCTCCCTTTCTCTCTGGTGGATGGATAACTTATGTAAACTACCTATTCCCTGATGACTGACAGGGGAAACCACATCATTTTCTGCTGTATCTGAAAGGAAAAAAGTGTAAAATTGCATAATGCAGAGCACACATTTTTATGACAGAGGGTTGACAGCATTCATTTCCTTTTTATAACTAAAAGGTGATGTTTGGAATTTTGCCTTCCTTCCTTCAGTAGTTAACAATCTTAGAAAGTGTAACGTAAAACAAAAATAACTTGCCTTTATAAGATATTTTATTTATTAGGAATCTGATTTCTATCTTTATTTCCCTAGAAAAATGATCTCCACAATCAACTATGACCAAAGCTGATGGAGTGATAGAGTCAGCACTTTAGTATTTCTCCTTTCCACCGTCTAAGACAGTTCTGTGCAGAATCCTTTGAATCTTGGACTGTACAAATGGGTATTGATATTTTCATTATACCAGTCTGCATTTTTTAAGCCTCAATACAATTCCATCATTATGTTAAAGGGGTACTCCACTGGAAAACGTCTTGTTTTTAAATCAACTGGTGCCAGAAAGTTAAACAGATTTGTAAATTACTCCAATTTAAAACTCTTAATCCTTCCAGTACTTATCAGCTGCTGTATACTACAAAGGAAGTTCTTTTCTTTTTGAATTTTCTTTTTGTCTGACCACAGTGTTTTCTGCTGACCCCTTTGTCCATTTCAGGAACTGTCCAGAGCAGGAGCAAATCTCCATAGCAAACCTCTCCTGGACAGTGCCTGACATGGACAGAGGTGTCAGCAGAGAGCACTGTGGTCAGACAGAAAGGAAATTCAAAAAGAAAAGAACTTCCTCTATAGGATACAGCAGCTGATAAGTACTGGAAGGATTAAGATTTTTTTAAATAGAAGTAATTTATAAATCTGTTTACCTTTCTGGCACCAGTTGATTTAACAAACAAAAAAATAATTTCCAGCAGAGTACCCCTTTATGCCCAGCAACCTGACAATCTGGAATTTCTTTTCTTTCCTGGCTTCCATAAGCCTTAACTTTTTAATTTTTGCATCTATAAAATGCTTGTTATTTGCAGGATCAATTGTACTTTATTGTACTTTTTAATGACACCCCTCATTTTACCATATAATACACTGTGAAAGAAAGAAAAAATTTGTGGGGTGAGCTTTCGTTTTTTTACATAGTGCACTTTGCAGTTGCCAGGTTATCTTTATTCTATGGGTCAGTACGATTACAATTTTTTTTAATAGCTTTTGTTTATTTTACTACTGTTAAATGTTAAAACGTAAAGAGTATCTGTCATTTAAAAAAAAAAAATAAATAAATAAATGTGACATGTCCTAACAACATTTCAAAAGATTGGCAGCGATCTGAGTGTTCAGATCTTCACTGATCATGAAAACGAGTCGGGAGAAGACTGTGCTGCCTTATGCTTCTCTCCCTGATCTGTATCAGATGAGACACACTCCATAGACTTACTGTTACGCCGAGCGCTCCGGGTCCCCGCTCCTCCCCGGAGCGCTCGCTACACTCTCGCTACTGCAGCGCTCCGGTCAGATCCACTGACCCGGTGCGCTGCGATACCGCCTCCAGCCGGGATGCGATTCGCGACGCGGGTGGCGCCCGCTCGCGATGCGCACCCCGGCTCCCGTACCTGACTCGCTCTCCGTCGGTCCTGTCCCGGCGCGCGCAGCCCCGCTCCCTAGGGCGCGCGCGCGCCGGGTCTCTGCGATTTAAAGGGCCACTGCGCCGCTGATTGGCGCAAGTGGTTCTAATTAGTGTGTTCACCTGTGCACTCCCTATGTATACCTCACTTCCCCTGCACTCCCTCGCCGGATCTTGTTGCCATTGTGCCAGTGAAAGCGTTTCCTTGTGTGTTCCTAGCCTGTGTTCCAGACCTCCTGCCGTTGCCCCTGACTACGATCCTTGCTGCCTGCCCCGACCTTCTGCTACGTCCGACCTTGCTTCTGCCTACTCCCTTGTACCGCGCCTATCTTCAGCAGTCAGAGAGGTTGAGCCGTTGCTAGTGGATACGACCTGGTCACTACCGCCGCAGCAAGACCATCCCGCTTTGCGGCGGGCTCTGGTGAACACCAGTAGTGACTTAGAACCGGTCCACTAGCACGGTCCACGCCAATCCCTCTCTGGCACAGAGGATCCACCTCCTGCCAGCCGGCATCGTGACAGTAGATCCGGCCATGGATCCCGCTGAAGTTCCTCTGCCAGTTGTCGCCGACCTCACCACGGTGGTCGCCCAGCAGTCACAACAGATAGCGCAACAAGGCCACCAGCTGTCTCAACTGACCGTGATGCTACAGCAGCTACTACCACAGCTTCAGCAATCATCTCCTCCGCCAGCTCCTGCACCTCCTCCGCAGCGAGTGGCCGCTTCAGGCCTACGACTATCCTTGCCGGATAAATTTGATGGGGACTCTAAATTTTGCCGTGGCTTTCTTTCTCAATGTTCCCTGCACTTGGAGATGATGTCGGACCAGTTTCCTACTGAAAGGTCTAAGGTGGCTTTCGTAGTCAGCCTTCTGTCTGGAAAAGCTCTGTCATGGGCCACACCGCTCTGGGACCGCAATGACCCCGTCACTGCCTCTGTACACTCCTTCTTCTCGGAAATTCGAAGTGTCTTTGAGGAACCTGCCTGAGCCTCTTCTGCTGAGACTGCCCTGTTGAACCTGGTCCAGGGTAATTCTTCCGTTGGCGAGTACGCCGTACAATTCCGTACTCTTGCTTCAGAACTATCCTGGAATAATGAGGCCCTCTGCGCGACCTTTAAAAAAGGCCTATCCAGCAACATTAAAGATGTTCTGGCCGCACGAGAAATCCCTGCTAACCTACATGAACTCATTCATCTAGCCACTCGCATTGACATGCGTTTTTCCGAAAGGCGTCAGGAGCTCCGCCAGGATATGGACTTTGTTCGCACGAGGCGTTTTTTCTCCCCGGCTCCTCTCTCCTCTGGTCCCCTGCCATCCGTTCCTGTGCCTCCCGCCGTGGAGGCTATGCAGGTCGACCGGTCTCGCCTGACACCTCAAGAGAGGACACGACGCCGCATGGAGAATCTCTGCCTGTACTGTGCCGGTACCGAACACTTCCTGAAGGATTGTCCTATCCGTCCTCCCCGCCTGGAAAGACGTACGCTGACTCCGCACAAAGGTGAAACAGTCCTTGATGTCAACTCTGCTTCTCCACGTCTTACTGTGCCTGTGCGGATATCTGCCTCTACCTTCTCCTTCTCTACTATGGCCTTCTTGGATTCCGGATCTGCAGGAAATTTTATTTTGGCCTCTCTCATCAACAGGTTCAACATCCCGGTGACCAGTCTCGCCAGACCCCTCTACATCAATTGTGTTAACAATGAAAGATTGGACTGTACCATACGTTTCCGCACGGAGCCCCTCCTAATGTGCATCGGACCTCATCACGAAAAAATTGAGTTTTTGATCCTCCCCAATTGTACTTCCGAAATTCTCCTTGGACTACCCTGGCTTCAACACCATTCCCCAACCCTGGATTGGTCCACTGGGGAGATCAAGAGTTGGGGTACCTCTTGTTTCAAGGACTGCCTTAAACCAGTTCCCAGTACTCCTTGCCGTGACCCTGTGGTTTCCCCTGTAACCGGTCTCCCTAAGGCCTATATGGACTTTGCGGATGTATTTTGCAAAAAACAAGCTGAGACTCTACCTCCTCACAGGCCTTATGACTGTCCTATTGACCTCCTCCCGGGCACTACTCCACCCCGGGGCAGAATTTATCCTCTCTCCGCCCCAGAGACTCTTGCTATGTCTGAGTACATCCAGGAAAATTTAAAAAAGGGCTTTATCCGCAAATCCTCCTCTCCTGCCGGAGCCGGATTTTTCTTTGTGTCCAAAAAAGATGGCTCCCTACGTCCTTGGATTGACTACCGCGGTCTTAATAAAATCACGGTAAAGAACCGCTACCCTCTACCTCTTATCTCTGAACTCTTTGATCGCCTCCAAGGTGCCCACATCTTTACCAAACTGGACTTAAGAGGTGCTTATAATCTCATCCGCATCAGAGAGGGGGATGAATGGAAAACGGCATTTAACACTAGAGATGGACACTTTGAGTATCTGGTCATGCCCTTTGGCCTGTGCAACGCCCCTGCCGTCTTCCAAGACTTTGTTAATGAAATTTTTCGTGATCTCTTATATTCCTGTGTTGTTGTGTATCTGGACG
The DNA here is from genome assembly GCF_029499605.1 of Hyla sarda. NCBI lineage: Eukaryota > Metazoa > Chordata > Amphibia > Anura > Hylidae > Hyla > Hyla sarda. The sequence continues at coordinate 367,217,221 of NC_079191.1, forward strand.
ATATCCTGATTTTTTCTGCCAACCTAGAAGAACACCGCCAGCATGTCCGCATGGTTCTTCAGAGACTTCGTGACAATCAACTTTATGCCAAGATGGAGAAATGTCTGTTTGAATGTCAATCTCTTCCTTTCCTAGGATACTTGGTCTCTGGCCAGGGACTACAAATGGATCCAGACAAACTCTCTGCCGTCTTAGATTGGCCACGCCCCTCCGGACTCCGTGCTATCCAACGTTTTTTGGGGTTCGCCAATTATTACAGACAATTTATTCCACATTTTTCCACCATTGTGGCTCCTATCGTGGCTTTAACCAAAAAGAATGCCAATCCTAAGTCATGGCCTCCTCAAGCGGAAGACGCCTTTAAACAGCTCAAGTCTGCCTTTTCTTCTGCTCCCGTGCTCTCCAGACCTGACCCATCTAAACCCTTCCTATTGGAGGTAGATGCCTCCTCAGTAGGAGCGGGAGCGGTCCTTCTACAAAAAAATTCTTCCGGGCATGCTGTTACTTGTGGTTTTTTTTCTAGGACCTTCTCTCCGGCGGAGAGGAACTACTCCATCGGGGATCGAGAGCTACTAGCCATTAAATTAGCACTTGAGGAATGGAGGCATCTGCTGGAGGGATCAAGATTTCCAGTTATTATTTACACCGATCACAAGAATCTCTCCTATCTCCAGTCTGCCCAACGGCTGAATCCTCGCCAGGCCAGGTGGTCTCTGTTCTTTGCCCGATTTAATTTTGAAATTCACTTTCGGCCTGCCGATAAGAACATTAGGGCCGATGCTCTCTCTCGTTCCTCGGATGCCTCGGAAGTAGAGCTCTCTCCGCAACACATCATTCCTCCTGACTGCCTGATCTCCACTTCTCCAGCCTCCATCAGGCAAACTCCTCCAGGGAAGACCTTCGTCACTCCACGCCAACGCCTCGGAATCCTCAAATGGGGTCACTCCTCCCATCTCGCAGGCCATGCGGGCATCAAGAAATCCGTGCAACTCATCTCTCGTTTCTATTGGTGGCCGACTCTGGAGACGGATGTTGTTGATTTTGTGCGGGCCTGCACTGTCTGTGCCCGGGATAAGACTCCTCGCCAGAAGCCCGCTGGTCTTCTTCATCCTCTGCCTGTCCCCGAACAGCCTTGGTCTCTGATTGGTATGGACTTTATTACAGACTTACCCCCATCCCGTAGCAACACTGTTGTTTGGGTGGTCGTTGATCGATTCTCCAAGATGGCACATTTCATCCCTCTTCCTGGTCTTCCTTCAGCGCCTCAGTTGGCAAAACAATTTTTTGTACACATTTTTCGTCTTCACGGGTTGCCCACGCAGATCGTCTCGGATAGAGGCGTCCAATTCGTGTCAAAATTCTGGAGGGCTCTCTGTAAACAACTCAAGATTAAATTAAACTTTTCTTCTGCTTATCATCCTCAATCCAATGGGCAAGTAGAAAGAATTAACCAGGTCCTGGGTGATTATTTACGGCATTTTGTTTCCTCCCGCCAGGATGACTGGGCAGATCTTCTTCCATGGGCCGAATTCTCGTATAACTTCAGAGTCTCTGAATCTTCTTCCAAATCCCCATTTTTCGTGGTGTACGGCCGTCACCCTCTTCCCCCCCTCCCTACTCCCTTGCCCTCTGGTTTGCCCGCTGTGGATGAAATAAATCGTGATCTTTCCACCATATGGAAAGAGACCCAAAATTCTCTCTTACAGGCTTCATCACGCATGAAGAAGTTTGCTGATAAGAAAAGAAGAGCTCCCCCCATTTTTTCTCCAGGAGACAAGGTATGGCTCTCCGCTAAATATGTCCGCTTCCGTGTTCCTAGCTACAAATTGGGACCACGCTATCTTGGTCCTTTCAAAATTTTGTGCCAGATTAATCCTGTCTCTTACAAACTTCTTCTTCCTCCTTCTCTTCGTATTCCTAATGCCTTTCACGTTTCTCTTCTTAAACCACTCATCATCAACCGTTTCTCTCCCAAACTTGTTTCTCCCACTCCTGTTTCCGGCTCCTCGGACATCTTCTCAGTAAAGGAGATACTGGCCTCCAAGAAGGTCAGAGGGAAAACCTTTTTTTTGGTCGATTGGGAGGGCTGTGGTCCTGAAGAGAGATCCTGGGAACCTGAGGACAATATCCTAGACAAAAGTCTGCTCCTCAGGTTCTCAGGCTCTAAGAAGAGGGGGAGACCCAAGGGGGGGGTACTGTTACGCCGAGCGCTCCGGGTCCCCGCTCCTCCCCGGAGCGCTCGCTACACTCTCGCTACTGCAGTGCTCCGGTCAGATCCACTGACCCGGTGCGCTGCGATACCGCCTCCAGCCGGGATGCGATTCGCGATGCGGGTGGCGCCCGCTCGCGATGCGCACCCCGGCTCCCGTACCTGACTCGCTCTCCGTCGGTCCTGTCCCGGCGCGCGCGGCCCCGCTCCCTAGGGCGCGCGCGCGCCGGGTCTCTGCGATTTAGAGGGCCACTGCGCCGCTGATTGGCGCAAGTGGTTCTAATTAGTGTGTTCACCTGTGCACTCCCTATGTATACCTCACTTCCCCTGCACTCCCTCGCCGGATCTTGTTGCCATTGTGCCAGTGAAAGCGTTTCCTTGTGTGTTCCTAGCCTGTGTTCCAGACCTCCTGCCGTTGCCCCTGACTACGATCCTTGCTGCCTGCCCCGACCTTCTGCTACGTCCGACCTTGCTTCTGCCTACTCCCTTGTACCGCGCCTATCTTCAGCAGTCAGAGAGGTTGAGCCGTTGCTAGTGGATACGACCTGGTCACTACCGCCGCAGCAAGACCATCCCGCTTTGCGGCGGGCTCTGGTGAACACCAGTAGTGACTTAGAACCGGTCCACTAGCACGGTCCACGCCAATCCCTCTCTGGCACAGAGGATCCACCTCCTGCCAGCCGGCATCGTGACACTTACATTGCAAAGTGTGTCTTGGTCATGTGACACAGAACTGGGAGAGAAAGGGCTCCTGATCGGTGGATGACTGAACACTCAATACATGTGCCTCTTTTTGATGGTGGTCTCGCAATTCTTCTGTGATTTTTGCCCCAATGTTTACTTTTAACAGCATACAAAATGACTGCCATCTCAGGTTTTTCCAGGTTGCAGTGCAGCCCGAGACATTAGATCACTACTCAGGTGTTTAGAGGAAGCCTGTCTTTACTTCAATGGGTGGAGTGACCGCTGAGTGGGAGGGAGATCATTTTGCAGTGAATTGTAGCTTTGCAACAGCTGGAGGCACCCTGGTTAGTAAAAAATTTGTCTATTGCATGGAAAAGAGCACAGTTGTGTTTCAATGGGTGGGGTGGCTGATGTGTGGGACGGAGAAAAGTAACCTCACACTTACATACAAGGAATCATGGGACTTCTACTTAGAGTGGGGGGGGGGGGGGGTACTCGAAAAGGAAATATCCATTTCACAAATAGATAGCCACAGCGTTATGGTTGACTCAAAGCATAGCTGTTTAGTTCCAAGACAAGCACAGATCCTTCCTAAGCATGTCCATTACTGTCTGGCAGGTAAGTACTAAAATCACCTTATGGTGGATAACCCCTTTAAGTTCATCTAGGGGACTTTTATACTAATTAATGCTATGCTATGCAGGTAGATTTGCACTCTGCTGGAATAGCCTGCCTTTGGCTACTATAGGAAGCATGGAGGCCTAGAGAAAGGCCTCAGAATGCCATAGTAACCCATCATCACTTCTGCAATGCAATCGTGGGATGCCGAATGGGTGCTAGACCTCTGTGCCTGATATAGTAGATTTGACACCCGACAGGTGCTTTTTAAATGCTGAAATCACAATTATTCTTGGCATTTAGGGGTTAAATGACTGGCATCACCGTGTTTGATATCATCTGATGGTAGATCGTTAGGAATCACAAGGTAATGGTAAGGAGACAGAAGACCTTTTTTATGCCAGGCGCTGCCAACTTGTTCACACTTGGAGGAAAATGAATGAAAGGATCCTTAAGATGTCCTTAGCAAAGAAGTTTATTGCTAAAACAATAAAATACAGCAGGGTGATGCATTTCGAGGATAGCCCCCTCTTCTTTAGATCAATGATCGAAGATGATCTGAGGAAGAGGAGGCTACCCTCGAAATGCACCATCCTGCTGCATTTTATTGTTTTATCAATAAACTTCTTTGCTAAGGACAACCTGAGGATCCTTTTGTTCATTCTCCTCCAAGTGTGAACATGTTGGCAGCGCCTGGCATAAAAAAGGTTTTTTCTCCCCCACCATTACCTTGTGATTGCCTACAGGACAAGTGGCCCTTGTTCCTGGACCTATGGGCTGAGCAGCGACTTGGACATAATTTGTTACCCTATCACTGGGGTGATAAGTGTTTTTTCTTTTGAGGTGAGCGGCCACCTGACAGAGATATGGGACTTCCCCCTCATTTCTGAGCCATCTCTACCAAGGATAATACACGAGGCGCCGGTCTCGATTTTCTTTTTTCCTCACTTTCTTATTCTAGATTGTTAGGAGGCCACCATACACTTTGGACTGTCAGCCACTTATGTGTATGGGCACCTTTATCCAAATGATAGATGTTGCAAACATAATTTTATTCTTACCCATACAATAGTGTCAAGTCATATTTATCTTACCTTGCCCTTTCCAAATGTCTATAATAATATAGCCTAGTAGGCAATGAGAATACCCAGTGTACATTCCTCCCCAGCAATAGTGCATGGTGTACTGTTCTTGCCATCATAATTTGTAGAAACTTATTGATACATGACAAAAAAATTTGAAGTTTGTAATTCCCAATGAATAGGAGAGCAGAAGCAAAAATCAAGTGAAATATTTAACCCGACCTGAAGACGTCCTTGACCCATGCTTTCTGCCCAATACAGCCCCATCTCACTACTTCTACTTTCCTCAAAGCTCCTTTAACAACAAATTAATCTTGAAATGTCTCCCAACCTTTCCTTCAATACACTTTCTGACCTCTTACAATCTGGCTTGTGATCCCAACCACTTCACTGAAACTACCGTATGTTAGCCAAAGTCACCAGACATACTTCATTTCTCTATGCTTCCACTCTTAGGCCTGTACTTAGCCTTCAACATTGTTTTACTTCGATTACAAACTCTCAGTATTTTACTCTTTGTGCTATCTTGTTCTGTAGCATCTCCCATGCTCATACTACTTAGTCCTTTCTTCCTCTTTATTGGTGCCCCTGAAGGTCTTGTCCTGGGATCCCTTCGCTTTTGATACTTTTTGAATAAGAAAGCTCATAAACTCTTATGGCTTTCAAAATCACTGTCAGTCATCTCCTCCTTCAATCCTCCTACTTCCTGAACTTGGAGTAACCTTTGCTTCTGCCATGTCCTTCAGACTACACATACAACGCCTCCTCCTGCTCAAAACATTATCTGAATTCTCTCATTCTTCAATCTAAAGTCAACTAAATCAGGATCCTACATTGACTACTGTAACACCCTCTTGCTCCCTTCAAGGGTATGTTCACACTGACAAAAGATGTTCTGTATTTAAGACAAGCCGATTTTCGCAAAAAAAAACAAAAACAACAGAGTGTCGCCTTAGAAAACCCTGCCTCCATGAACTTTAATAAAATCAAAAGAAATGCAAAAAACAGAAGTGACATATTTGTTTACGCACTTCAGTGCTGAAGCTCCCATTATAGTCAATGGGAGCTTCTAGGCTGGCCCCCCACACTGCCCACAGCTCAAAGGAAACCACAGCACTTCTTTTGCCTATTGTGAATTTGCAATGTCCCAGTTCAAGAGTGTTTCATATGGTTTAATGAAGGAAGCACCTAACCGTCTTGTACTGTATGTAAAAAGTATTGTACTGTAGTTAAATTGCACTTTTATGTTATCAGGTAATGGCACATAGTAAACATGGTGTTAAAGGGGTACCTCAGTGGAAAATATTTTATTTTTTAAATCAACTGGTGCCAGAAAGTTAAGCAGATTTGTAAATTACTTCTATTTCAAAATCTTAATCCTTCCAGTACTTATCAGCTGTTCTGTGAAGGAAGTTCTTATATTTTTGACTTTCCAGTCTGACCACAGTGCTCTCTGCTGACACCTCTGTCCAGGTCAGGAACTGTCTAGAGTAGGAAAGGTTTGCTATGGGAATTTGCTCCTACTCTGGACAGTTCCTGACATGGAAAGAGGTGTCAGCAGAGATTACTTTGGTCAGACAGAAAAGAAATTCAAAACAAAAAGAACTTCCTGTGGAGCATACAGCAGCTGATAAGTACTGGAAGGATTAAGATTTTTTAATAGACGTAATTTACAAATCTACAAAAAAGAAGGTTGCAGCAGCACTCTTGGTCAAAAAATAAGAGTCTCTCAGCGCACTTTTTGATCAAAACGTGTCCCCCATCCACCATGCGGAGGTGGCCTCACTTTGGATGGGACCCTAACACTCATTCCACTCACCTCTGCTGGGCATATGGCCTCTGACTGGGTGACATAGAGGATCCACTATCAATTTAAAAAAATACCTTCTGTGAACAGGGAGGGGTGCACAGCTAGAGAGGGTGCCACTCCCCCTAACTTGCATAGCAAAAAATTAATAAAAAAAAAAGATAGCCAGCACAAGTACCTAATATATGGGTACATGCTGCTGGGGCTAATACAAAGTGTACAAAGAGAAGGTTACAGCAGCACTCTTGGTCAAAAAATGTAGGCTTTCAGCGCACTGTTTAATCAAAACGTGTCCCACATCCACCACACGGAGGTGGCCTCACTTCGGATGGGACCCTCTCATGCTCATTCCACTCACCTCTGCTAGACATTTGGCCCATGCACTCATCTATTAGGTACTTGTGCTGGCTATCTTTCTTCTTTTTTTTTTTGCTATGCAAGTTCGGGGGAGTGGCACCCTCTCTAGCCGTGCCCCCCTCCCTGTTCACAGGATGTTTTTTTAAATTTACAAATCTGTTTAACTTTCTGGCACCATTTTTGTCTATCTATATTTAAAAATAATCCAGAAATCTAGCATTTTCTATTCTGGCTACTAGGATTAAAACTAAGATGAGACTTTTCTGTTCTGTACAGATCGTTTTTACATTAATGCCTTACTTCTTACCACAGATAGGAGGAGTACAGTAAAAGGTGACACCGTAGAGATATTACACTAAATCCCGAGAAATCACAGCAGAGATCAGCATCCCCCTTCCCTGTAGAATGATTTTTGTAAAGGTCTCCAATTCATCTGAATGGGACAGGTCTTATCTATGGTCCATGGGTCAGTACAGGATATCACTAAATGCTGTCAAAAATAGCTCAGACAAGATGACAGTCTCCATCACAGTGTCCAAAAAAATGAATAAAAAAATTTAATCAGAAAATAGGTCTAATCAGGGGGAAAAAATCTAGGCGACACATTTCCTTTAACTTTCTTAGTAATCTCTGGTATCTCTTTAGGACTACCAGCATTTCCTAATATATAGGTGGGGTTATTATAATTAGCTCCCTATATAAGTCTAGTTTATCCATGCCCCACTGACTTCCGTAGGCTGCATGGTCTTCTAGAGAGAGTTACTACTGTTTATCTTACTGGAGTTAGAGCAAAGTTCCTAAAGCTTACCAGAATTGTGTGTACCACTACAGGTTCCTACACAGAGGACTTAAGAAAAAACAAAAGGAAACAAAAAGCAAGAAAACAGGTAAATATTGTACCCAACCTTAAAAGGAACCTATCATGAGATTTGACCATTTATAATGCATTGCCGCATGTTATATATGGTAACATCTTATAATTGGCTCCCTTTAAGCCCCATCCCGCTACTTCCACTTTCCCTTAAATAGGCACTGTCGGATACAAAAACTTTTGATATGTTGTAAAGCATGCAAAACCAATAGGTTTTGCAATTGCTTTCATAAGAAAATTTTCAGTATTTCATACTCAAAAAGCCAGTCAATCAACTGCCCCCCTGCCTGCTTGGACACATACTAGTTCTGCTGTGTCCATGCATCATCACCTATGTCATGGACACACTTCCTTGATTCACAGCTGGCGTAAAAATCCTCCCACTGTCAGCTTGTGTCCCGCTACTGTCAGTGAGAACAAGCTGGGAGTTGTAGTTTTGCTAATGCTAGGAGAGATGTGAGCAGACAGCATACTGAGGGAGAAGGCGGAGACCTGCACAGTGAGGCCACGCCCCCTCCCTTTGAGAGGAATTCACACTAGTGAGCTAAATTAAAAGTGTAATAAAAAAATAAATAAAGGTGCTAGACACATACAAATTAGATGTACATGGTCAGGATTAGGTACTGAGTGATATATTTAAAAACATGTATTCTTGTTGTATCTGACGGGTACGCTTTAAAGCTCCTTCAGTAACTCATCTTCTGACCTCTTTTCCAACTCTTTCTGAACTCCTATAATCTGCCTTTGTGGACCTCCAGTCGGGTAAGGTGACTGTCTCCTGTAGGAACACACCTTCAGAATTTTCCAAAGTCTTCATGGATTTAACACCTCAAAAACTGCTCAAGTCAACATCTGCACTCCACAAAGATTAATTCATTTAGTGCCATCTACCATCTGCAGTCATCTACCTCAGGTACTCTTCAAGACCTCTGCCTCCACTATGTGGAAGGAGTTTAGTAAAAGGTACCCTTTGAGTCCCAGTGTCTTGGTTTGTATTGCACACGTAACATAAACATAATAGACCTTCCACACAGCCAAGGAATCATCATCAGCAAGCACCCAGGGGATATAGGCTATATAGCATCAGTGCAGTGCAGCCCCTCTCCCTTGATAATTGTGATATCTGCCACCCAGAGGCGTAGCTTGTAGCTTCAGGGCCCCGATGCAAAATCTGCAACAGGGCTCCATATGCCATTTATAATACTGCTCTCTTATGGGGTAGATGTGGTTTGGGGCTCCCTTAGGCACCAGGGCCCCGTTGCCACTGCTACCTCTGCTATCTCTATAGCTATGCCCCTGCTGCCACCTAAACTGTGACTTTCCTCACTTTGTGATGAGTGGGACCACAGGTACCAGTGAACACTGTCCCGCAAACGCATGTTTCCTGGGTGTCTATAAATGAACCCCACCATTCTTGCACCCTATACAATCCACTTCTCTGTTATTCTGTCTCATTTCGTTTTCTGCCAACTCTCCCCTTTACCAGTCCTTTCTTACTGAATTTCCAAATATTGGCTATGACATATAGGGCACTTCATAACCTATCCCCTCTATTACTTGTTTACCCTAAGCCCTACATAAATCTGATATGAATAGCAATAGTAACCCATCCAAGCCAGTAGCGACAATGCAGTCCAAATATTGTGGAGTTGGTAAAAGGCTTTGTCCTAGGGAAACCTAGGGACACAGTGAGGTATTGTAAATCATTGGTCATCTCCAAGATAGAGGCAGGAGGGTAGAAAATCAGAAGATATAATGGATTGTTAAAGGTCAGATAGGTTACGTAGTTTAATCAATCAGAGATGATGGGTTAAGGGTCAGATCAACACAGGCTGCAGAGAAGGGTCACCAGAGCAGCACAATTCCCTTCTCCGTGTTGGTCTAAGAATATTTACTTTATATTTGTGTATTGTCCGAATGACCATTTTACTGTTGCACTAAACAAAAGCCATGATGTAAATTTAATAAGTTAAAGGAGCTAGAGGATCAACCTATATATATACTAGTATATCAGCTTAGGTAACTGACTTCATTACCGTACATTGAACATAAATGAGTCTAAAAATACATGTTAAATTGAAATGATAGTGTATTAGCAGTTTCATGCAGGGAAGGTGCACAGTCTGGCCGTGGCGTAGTTCTATGTTGTTCTCATTATCAGCTGCATCTGACGTTACCATGGTAAATATCATTCTTGTCGCAGCTCCTATTGTTAGCCGGAAAATCAGAGGTTGGTCTTGTGCTTATGCACTGTGAGCCAGAAATGTTCTCTCCATAGACACAAAGGACTAAACTGAGTATTTTCTTTTAGATTTTGAGTATATTAATGTTATGAATATTCATGGTCACTCAGCAATTACATACTCAAATCAGTGCCAGTGTGTGATCATACGGCCATCTACCAGGGTAGAATACCCCCATACGCAATAGATAGTTGGCCAGCCTGACAAAAGCCTTTTGCTTTGCTTATTTTCTGCTGATATTCTATCTGATTGATGAGGACGAGTATGAATTATTGATGCACTACAAAATGCTGTGCGGGTATGGATGTATATACAATATACAAAACACACACAAGGTAAAGAAGTTGTTTTTAGCTTACCAATCACCATGGTCAGAATGGTGATGCCATGTGTGAGTTGCTTGCCTGATCGCCAGAAGTAGATACCTTTCAATTGATCTATCTTTATTTAATTCAACATTAAAACCAAAAAATAATAAATGCGTTAATGTGTTGTACAGATCAGGTTAGCATGCTGGCACGGAATTGAATCTCCTTTCTAATAATTTCATCTGGTCGGAGGTAAAAATGGTGGCTGACAAATCATTACACTGTTGTTTGAATTTTTTAATTGTGTTGTTTCTTCTTTCTGGTTTGCTGTGTTTCAGCTTGCTTTTCTATAATGTTTTCTGCCCGTTTTGTGGTAACACCTTTTGGGTTTTGCGGAAGGTTTAAATCAAGGTAGTATATATACTCCATTATGTCTTCTTTTTTTAAATGTTCTCAAGTGACGTCTTTACTGTGCTGTAAATGTTACTTGATCTCAATTAGACATTATTCATCAGTAAGGGCCAGGTGATCAGTAAGGGCCAGAAACGTGAAGGTTTCCTTTTTAAATGCTATGCACATCATGATGTTTTTAATCTTGAGAGAAATAAAGATGGATTGATTTTAACCCCTTTTAAGGACTTTTACTGTATAACCATTCTAGGTGGTCAAGGCTGTAATCCTGATGCGCAGAATATTTGCACATTAGCAACCAAGGGTGGTTTGGAGTAAATTCAATGAAAGTTAGGGGGCTATTGGTCATGGAGGTGCAGGACAGATCTGTATGCAGTGGAGGGAGCAAGATACTTCACGGGAGGGCAAAAACTCACAGCAGTATTGCAGGACAGTAAAAAGCTTGCAACCACCTTGGATAAATGCTGACTCTTAGCAGACCTGTGGAGTATTGCGGGGTCCAACAGTCTAGGCAGAGGAACTGCTCAGAAAAGGACACAAGAGTTAAACTACAACAACCAAGCTTATTGTGCCACGTTGTGTTCTTTCTGGCCCTGAAGCAGTAAAAAATTTAAAGAGTTGTCTGACTTTTGTAAAGTCGAAAAAATGCAAACAAAACACACAAAAAAATGCATATTTTGATGTTTTTTTATTTAAAGGGGTACTTTGGTGGAAACCAATTTTAGGGGAAATTCCTTGCAATTCATAGTTAGTGACTGATGTTTGATACATACATTTACGCACATGTTTGACATCCAAGCAACAGTTACAACAGTTACAATTACAATTACTAATTCTAAATTCCCCTTCAGAATTAAGTATAAGTAAAAGTGATGCACACCATGATTTTTATTTGGTTCTTTGTACCCGTGTTAGGCCCCTGAGACCCTGCAAGGGGCATATAACACAACACAATGTATTGTCATTAAATAGAGTATTACTTTAACACCACTTGTAGTGGACACTAAGTCTTATTATACTGATCTTTTATCCTACATGTGAGCTGTTGAATTGTGAATCTGTGATGTGTGCCAGTTCATCAAGGTTTTTGTTGGGTTTCTAGAGAAGTAGTTATATACATCTATGAACCACTTAAGAACTAACAGTTGCGAAATGAGCCGGAAAATACCTTGTACCATAAAAGTAAGAGGGCTCATGCTGTGCATTACTGTAGTCACAAAAGAAATGACATGAATGGTCCTTTCCCAGTACACCCTTTACTGTGCTTAGCAACAATGAGCAATAAACATTCCACGCAACTTGTTAATGAACAATAGCCAGTGATGGTACAAAGAAGCCTACATATACAGGAAGGAAACATCACCATAGCATCCATTGTCCTATGTAAAAAAAACTATTATATAAAGTTATACCTTGAATATGATAAATAGATAGACATATACCTGCCACACTTTCATTTCAACTCCAACCGTATCCAAGAACAATAAAATAATGACACTATTAAGTATTTGTGAATATTCCAATAATTGTTATCAATTTATCCTCATTTCTACAGTCATGGCTGTAAATGTTGGCACCCCTGAAATGTTTCAAGAAAATGAAGTATTTCTCATAGAAAAGGATTGCAGTAACACATGTTTTGCTATACACATGTTTATTCCCTTTGTGTGTATTGGAACTAAACCAAAAAAGGGAGGGGAAAAAAAGCAAATTGGACATATTGTCACACCAAACTCCAAAAATGGGCTGGACAAAATTATTGGCACCCTTTCGAAATTGTGGATAAATAAGATTGTTTCAAGCATGTGATGCTCCTTTATACTCACCTGGGGCAAGTAACAGGTGCGGACAATATAAAAATCACACCTGAAAGCAGATAAAAAGGAGAGAAGTTCGCAAGTTTGCATTGTGTGTCTCTGTGTGTGCCACACTAAGCATGGACAACAGAAAGAGGAGAAGAGAACTGTCTGAAGACTTGAGAACCAAAATTGTGGAAAAATATCAACAATCTCAAGGTTATAAGTCCATCTCCAGAGATCTAGACTTGCCTTTTTCCACAGTGTGCAACATTATCAAGAAGTTTGCTACCCATGGCACTGTAGCTAATCTCCCTGGCTGTGGACAGAAGAGAAAAATTGATGAAAGGTGTCAAAGCAGGATAGTCCGGATGGTGGATAAGCAGCCCCAAACAAGTTCCAAAGATATTCAAGCTGTCCTGCAGGCTCAGGGAGCATCAGTGTCAGCACGAACTATCCGTTGACATTTAAATGAAATGAAACGCTATGGCAGGAGACCCAGGAGGACCCCACTGCTGACACAGAGATATAAAAAAGCAAGACTACATTTTGCCAAAATGAACTTGAGTAATCCAAAACCCTTCTGGGAAAGCATCTTGTGGACAGATGAGACCAAGATAGAGCTTTTTGGTAAAGCACTTCATTCTACTGTTTACCGAAAATGCAATGAGGCCTACAAAGAAAAGAACACAGTACCTACAGTGAAATATGGTGGAGGTTCAATTATGTTTTTGGGTTGTTTTGTTGCTGTTTACTATGGGGATTTGTTCCTACAATGGACAGTTCCTGGCATGGACAGAGGTGTCAGCAGAGAGCAGGGTGGTCAGACAGAAAAGAGGTATTCAACTTCCTCTGCAGCATACAGAAGCTGATAAGTCCTGGAAGGATTAAGAATTTTTAATAGAAGTCATTTACACATCTGTTTAACTTTCTGGAGCCAGTAGATTGAAAAAAAAAATGTTTTCCCCTGGAGTACCCCTTTAAGCTTCTTAGCAAAAAAGTTTTCTAAGTAGTGAAACACGTATTAACTAATTTCTTCAGCTGATGTGACTCTCATACAATTTGCAATAGCAAATGTACATACTTATGTAGGGCAGAGAGCATGAGCAGCACAGTCATGAATGACAAAAGAAAAGCTGGATACAAAGAGATGTAAGAATCTAGATGTTGCAAAGAGTCACTGGTGCAGCGGGAAAAGGGCATACAAATAATATTCAGCACAGTCCCCTGCATATCCTATGTGTCTGGTCCTCTACTATATCTTCTACCTCAACAAAAAGTAGGACCCATACTGAAAAAGTTCAGCAGCTCATTAAGACACTGGGCTGTTCTTTCCCATCATGTAATCCTTCTTTCCCAGAATTGTAAATACACCACCTGCGGTTTGAGGGTAACATAGTACTACATGCAGTAGCCATGCGAGTATAAAAAGAGAAGGATTTGTAAACCAGCATCTCCTGCGGTGGCCTTTGTAGCTTGCAGAGATCTGAGAAGCATTGAGGGAGGACCCTGCAACGCCCCTACCATGGCTAAAACTCCTTTGAATAGAAAACCTATACAGTGACCCCCTCAACCTACGATGGCCCCGACATACGATCATTTCAACATACGATGTCCTCTCAGAGGCCATCGCATGTTGAAGGCAGCATCAACATACGATGCTTTTGTATGTCGGGGCCATCGCATAAACGGCTATCCGGCAGCGCAGACTGCTTCAGCTGACACCGGATAGCCGTTTACGGTGCCCCGTGTGGTCCGCTGACGATCACTTACCTGTCCTCGGGGCTCCGGCGCTTCCTCTTCGGGATCCTCTGCATCGTCGGCGCTCTCTATCGTCGTCATCACGTCGCTGCGCACGCCGTCCCGTCATCCGATAGAAGCGGCGTGCGTAGCGACGTGATGGCGGCGATGGAGAGGGAAGATGCTGGGGAAGCAGAGGCCTTACCGGAGCGTCGGGGACACCCAGGGGACGCGGTGACAGCGATGGAGGACGACATCCAGGGCAGCGGTGACGAGCGGTAATGGTCCGGAGCGGCGGGGACACGTGAGTATAACCTCCAATACCAGTGGTCTTCAACCTGCGGACCTCCAGATGTTGCAAAACTACAACCCTCAGCATGCCCGGACAGCCGTTGGCTGTCCGGGCATACTGAGTGTTGTAGTTTTGCAACATCTGGAGGTCCGCAGGTTGTAGATCACTGTCCTATACTTTACATTGCACGGATCCCTCAACATGCGATGGTTTCAACAAACAATGGTCCATTTGGAACGGATTACCATCGTATGTTGAGGGACCACTGTATACATCATGCTTGAAAAACATCAGGACACGTGAATATCAACCAGCGATGGGATAAATTTTACTGTTGAAAAGAAAAAAAAATGTATTATGGCTACTAAGGAAACTTAAATAATCTAAACAATGAGATTGGTACAAAAACATTTTTTAACATTTATAACATCTGGAACAATTTAAAGTTTAACTTATGTTTTCTTAGTGATCGAGGGTGGAAGAAGCAGGAAAAATGGCAAATCAAACTCAATAAAAGCATTGTTTTGGGGGCCACAAGCCCACTACATATACATATCTTTGGCCTAGATTTTGTTATATAAAATATAAACCCACATTGTAAAGATTATTTTGGAGGGAAAGTTAGGTGTACAGAGATACTATACAGGATCATAACTTTTTTTTTTTTTTTAAATATCTGACTGGAAACTATTTTAATAGACAACTGCTACACTCCTAGGCTATGCAAGTCATAGTTTTCGATTATTTAGGTATTCAAGAGTGGCAAAATCCTGCAATGGCTGTATAATTTTTTTAATTTTTTTTTTACCTTTATGGTTGTTTTTGAGTTTTTTTATGGAGCACACTGCTAGTTGTACTTAAGTACTTACGACATTGGGGGGTGTTGGAAGTCCTGGAGTGTTTACAATCTCCTTTTACTGTACATACTTCTATTATACCTCTTCACTGTAACAATTACCACCTGGAACACCTACAATGTATCAATCCCAGCCCAGTACACCTTGTATCTACGTTATTTCCCTCCCTTTACACAACTCTCCAGGAGCAGTTAATACCTTAGTGCATGCTGTTTTCCTATATACCTGGATAGGATCACATGATAAATGTGCGCGTGCTTGCATATACTGTATGATGCATATCATTGCTGCACATTTGACAAACTTTGCGTAAATCAATAGTACATTCACAATTACAAGCAAATACAAAAAAAAAACAATTAAATACATCTTAGTTAAGAAAAATGCCTTTTTCTCAACGTATTATTTTCCTCCTCGACTCCCAACTCCAAACTTAACATTCACTCTGAAAAACTGCTAAAAGTTAATCTTGAGAAAAGATGAACTACCATCTCACTGAGGGATCATGTTATATGTTGTCCCAAAAAAGCAAGAGGCAAAATTTCAGGAGTCAAACTCCCACTGATCTATTAGGATAAGCCATCCATTTGATAAGGCTGAAAATTCCCTTTAACTTTATGCATTTGGTAGAGTGTGAAGCCCATTTTGAGCTTTGCCATTAGGCCCAATGATCTCTGTATACACTTGTGCATCCCAGCTATATGAGAGAACTGCCCAGTACCACGACTTAAGTCATTATGACAAAGAATTAAAACCAGGGCTCAAGTCCTGCAGGAACACATGGAAGCTGAGTTCCTGCACTTTTTCCACAGCAGGAACATCATTCCCATTAGAAGGATTCCTGCAAGACCAGCCCTTGAGTCGAAATCTTGGGTGAGTTCCCACATTTTTTTTCCAGGACTTGACCTCTGATTAAAAATAATGTCGTTTAGTAACTTAAACTCTGAAATAGTGTGGTGTCAGGTGAGGGTAATGTGTAATTAACCGTTTCGTGATGCCAGGGCGTGGTTGACCTATGCACCACCCGAGGTAAACCAGCTTCTCCTGTGCCAGGCACGGGGCAAATAATTCCTCCGACGCAAGGTTATTTATAACTGGTTTGCTTTCCTGAGGTTGGTAAGATGGTACAATCCGTTACAGCTCAGATTAGCATGAAGGGGATGCAGGGTGAACTTTGGGAAGCTTATCAGCTTTCTGGGACTTATAGTTGATTGCGCTGTATAAGACTGACTTGACTTGCATGCAGCCCATGCTAGACTGTAGTTACTTGGACTTGACTAACTTGACTTGAATTGATCCCCGGACTTGGTGCTTACCGCAAGGCATTGACTTTCACCTGGGTAGTGGGGTTAACTGGTAGTAGATGCATGGTTGCTGGACTAGGCCTCAGGCCTCCTTCAGGATCACCTCACAGACAGACTTCACACTTCACCAAACTGTACCACAGAAAGAGAGAGCAAACTGAACTCTGACCTCACTATATATGGGAGGAATTTAGAGAAATCCCATTGGCTGGATAAGCCACCTGGTTCACCTCTGCATATTCCCCTAACGACAAGGTTCATAGCAACAGGTTTCTTAAGTGACAAGTGCATAGAAAATACTAATACATTAACCATTGCATAGCTTTGTGTAATACTGTGAATAATAGAGAATCCTAAGGAAAGCAGGCCCAAGACAGATATTGAAGCAGCATCTGCCACACAGGATGGGCAGGAGTACAGAAGAACTCATGATTATGTACTGGGTCACCACAATAGCAAAGAGTTAAACACCTAAAAGAATTAGCATTGGGGCTCATGCAAATAGCCTCAAACAGACGTCACCAAGCATTACATGTACAAAGATTATATCCACTACATGCAATGTTTCTAGGGATGAATAGCTCCTTACAAATTAAGTCCAATGGAACATGCTACAACCTTTTTTTTTATTTATTTTTATTCATGGGTAACTTCTATCAGCAAATCATTTTGAATTCATACAATTGAGAGGTTGTATGGAACCTTACTACAGTCATGGGCACATGATCTAGGCAAAGAGCATCATACAGCCCTCCATCACAGGGTCTACATGCAGAAATGGATTGACTTCAGTGATGTCCGGATGTCCTTTAATTATTTTTCGAGCTGTATTTATTCTTTTTGACTAGATATCTAGGGAATGTTCAAAACAGTGGACGTTCCATTTTCTATAAATAGCAGTTTGGCTTTAGGCTTGTATTACCCTTGTACTCACGTTCTTCAATTGCCCATTTATGCTATACTTTTTGTATGGTGACACTCCTTGGCTGAAGGCTATTTGGTGTCCTAAATACTTTTTGAAAATAGTAAAAAAAAAAAAATTCCCTTTATAATTATGAGATATTTTAGAACTTTTGCATTTCTCGGTTTCAGGAGAAAAAAAAAAAGCCTCTACTGTTCAACTTGCAGGCAGGAAAAGCAGAAAGACATGAATCGATGACAATGTCATTATTGCAAAACTATTAGGTTCACATGAATGCACCGTGTATAGATATCTGGACTGACACCATTTAAAAATGAATTTATCTTAACTGGAATTTAAATAGCAGAATAACAGTTGTAGCAGTTTCCTCTGTTAGAGGTGTACATAGAGGTCAATGGGGTACCTTCTTGTTCCAGTTAATAATACCATATGAATTACTTATGGTTAGAATACAGTGACCCCCGACCTATGATGGCCCCGACATACGATCATTTCAACATACGATGGCCTCTCAGAGGCCATCGCATGTTGAAGGCAGCATCAACATACGATGCTTTTGTATGTCGGGGCCATCGCATAAACGGCTATCCGGCAGCGCAGACTGCTTCAGCTGCCACCGGATAGCCCTTTATGGTGCCCCGTGTAGTCCGCTGACGATCACCTACCTGTCCTCGGGGCTCCGGCGCGTCCTCTTCAGGATCCCCTGCATCGTCGGCGCTCTCCATCGTCGGCGTCACGTCGCTGCGCACGCCGTCCCGTCATCCAATAGGAGCGGCGTGCGTAGCGACGTGATGGCGGCGACGGAGAGCGAAGATGCTGGGGAAGCAGAGGCCTTGCCGGAGCGTCGGGGACACCCCGGGGGCGTGGCGACAGCGATGGAAGGCGACATCCAGGGCAGCGGTGACGAGCGGTGACGGTCCGGAGCGGCGGGGACAAATGTGTACAACTTCCTATACCAGTGGTCTTCAACCTGCGGACCTCCAGATGTTGCAAAACTACAACTCCCAGCATGCCCGGACAGCCGTTGGCTGTCCGGGCATGCTGGGTGTTGTAGTTTTGCAACATCTGGAGGTCCGCAGGTTGTAGACCACTGTCGTCCTATACTTTACATTGCACGGATCCCTCAACATGCGATGGTTTCAACAAACGATGGTCCATTTGGAACGGATTACCATTGTATGTTGAGGGACCACTGTATTGGATTCATTCCCCACTTATTTGCTTTTTTTTGCAGGGCCTATGGAGTGGGGATTATTGCAGTCAACCTGGTTTAGGCCTCCTCTTTTGGGAACCTTCTAGCAGCCTCATGGGTTGCCTCTATAATACACAGGCCCCTTTCCCTCCATCTCTTGTATGTATTCAATTAACTGAATAGGGGCCAACAGAAGAAAATAATTATGTTGGTCTTCAGGCATTCACAATGGTGCTCCTTGTCATTTCTATGAAGTCCTCTGCTACTTTTGCTGACACAAATAATCTTTGGCCTCTATGACAGCAAATGTGAGTGCAATTGATTATATATGTTCTCTGAAAGTTTGTAAGAAGAAATGGGGCATTAAACAAAACCATACATTTTCTACAACACCCGACATTCCTTACCAGCAGTCTGCTCTGGTGCGGTATATAGCATACACTGAAAATCACATCAGTATACTTGCTCACTGGTAGTAGTTTATTTTTTATATTTTTTGGCACATCTTCTACTTTGCACAGTTTTAAAAAAGTGAGTAAGAGTGAAGGTAATCTTTACAATTGAAAGGTATAAAGACAAATATCAGCACATGTCGGCCCATTGACTTCAATGGGTCAAACGTAGTCTAATTGTTACTGTATCTGCTCCATTTCCCACACGTATGCACTTTCTCAGCAGGATTCAAAAATATGGTTGACAAAAAGTGCATACTTTAATCATATGGAGCGAATACAGTCACAATTAGACTTCACTTGACCCAGTAAAGTCAGTAGGCCAACTAAGGCTATATGTTGGCATCCAGGGGTCAAGTTCTGGGAAAAAAGTGTGGGAACTCACCCAAGATTTCCACTCAAGGGCTGATCCTGCAGGACTCCTGCTAATGGGAACAGTGCTACTGCTGTGGAAAAAGTGCAGGAATTTCGTTCCCATGCGTTCCTGCAGGGCTTAAAGGGGTACTCCGCCCCTAGACATCGTATCCCCTATCCAAAGGATACGGGATAAGATGTCAGATCGCCGGGGTCCTGCTGCTGGGGACCCCCGGGATCTACCATGCAGCACCCACCTTTAGTGGCTTCCGGAACCGCTGGAGGTCCTCAGGCTGAGTCTATCTCGACCACGAGGACGGAGCATAGTGACGTCACGGCTCCGCCCCCATGTGACGTCATGCTCCGACCCCTCAATGCAAGTCTATTGGAGGGGCGTGACAGCTGTCACGCCCCCTCGCATAGGCTTGCATTGAGGGGGCGGAGCATGATGTCACACAGGGCGGGCCGTGACGTCACTATGCTCCGTCCCCGTGATGGCCAGTAATCAGACCCGGAGCGAACACGCTCCAGGGACTGATTCTAACGGGGTGCGGCGTGGAAGATCACGGGGTCTCCAGCGATGGGACCCCCGCGATCAGGCATCTTATCCCCTATCCTTTGGATAGGGAATAAGATGTCTAAGCACCGGAGTACCCCTTTTAAGCCCTGTTGGCATCCCTTTTCGACAGAATGCTGACATATAGAACAATGTTCTTTCCATCAAATGATGCCACAGCCAAATGTGATAGACTCCCATTATAGGTTTATAGGATCTGTCAGTCACCAGTAGTGCACATTGTGCAAAATAAGACACTGTTATGGTCCCATTTATGGCAGACAGAACAGTGGTACTGTGAACTAAGGACACAATAACGTGAACAAAGCCGCCTTATCTTTTAAATATACTACAACTGCTTAATTTAAAGAGTCTCTGTCATTATCGGGACACGTCCAAAGTGCTGATTGGTCGGAGTGTTAGTGTTCAGAACCCCAATGATCTCTACTGTAGAAATAGCTACTGCAAACTTCACTCCCCAGCTGGCTGCAATCTCCATCAAGTTGCAGGAGACGGCCCTCATAGACTTATAATGGGGTATTCTCCTGCAACTGGATGGAGATCACGATGATATATATATATATATATATATATATATATATATATATATATATGTTTTACATGATGGAAAACATCAGCAAGCTGCTGTTTGTAGATCTTTTATTTTTATCTGGGACTGTTTCCTCTGGCTGCCGGGGCATGCTGGGGGTTGTAGTTTACAACAGCCAGGGAACCCTGGTTGGAAAACACTGGTGTGAGGAAATCAGTGGACCTAGAAGAACTACTGTAACTAGTGCTACTGTAAAAGGTTGTCTTGAGGTTTGTCCTCAATTTTGGGACAATAATTGTGAGGTTTGATACTTTCCTGAGGTTTATGGAGGAAACAGAAATTGTAACATGTAGATTGTTTTGATTGTTTATTAGATTTCTTTTGATGTTTGAGTTTTGTTTGTTTTCCAGGATACAACAAAAATGGTCATACATGTATCTACATTTACCAAAGGACCTTCTTTTGACATTTTTGCATTCCTTTGATTTTGTAATTAAACTTATGTGTATTTATGTGTTTTCTAGGACAACAATACATTTATATCACAGGAAAAAAAAGCTATAATAAACTGTGGGTATCTATTGCAGTAGTCCACATGCTGACGTAGCAATTTAAAATTTTACAAAAAAAAAAAATGCCATCAAATTGTAACAAATATTCAACAAAAAGACTACAGTGGATGCATTTAGATTGGGTAGGCTAGCAGGGCATGGGTAATTTTATCTGGATAATCATGGAATTATCATATTATAGGCATATCATGTGGAGTGATGAAATGCAAGTGACTACTTTCTATTAGATACTCAGTAGGGACTCAGTAGGGTTATAGGTTGAACTTGATGGACTCTGGTCTTTTTTCAACCTTATGAACTATGTTACTATGTTACTTACCTGAGATTGATCTATTTTGCACATATCTGCAGGCTTTAAATTGAATTTGCTAGTTATTTATTTTCTTAGCAGGGAATGTGCCCTGGGTATTGGATGTTAAGGACGATGCAGAAAACAGGTCATTGTATTTAGATACAGCTCTTGGGAAGTTAGAGGGGTTATCCAAGAATACAAAAACAGAGCTAATTTCTTTATTTAAAAAAAACAGCTCAACGTCTTTCCCCAGGTTTTGTGTGGTATGTCAACTTGGTTCCATTCACTTCAATGGAACTGAGCTGCAGAACCACAACCAACCTGGAGACAGATGGGAAGAGTGTTTGAAAGAAATTAGCTCTGTTTTTCAATTCCTGGATGACCCCTTTAACTGAATGTAGAGGGGAAGGAAAGCCTAAATATGTAGATATTAAGCCACTTACTCAGTTAGTTTGCTCTTCATATATATTAAACAGAAAAGCTTACAGTATGGATAAACAACCAAATAACGTAGCATGCAAAAATCCTTACAATTAAGAATTATTCATGGCCTTTTTTTTTTATTATACAGGACAAGATAGATTTTATGTACGGTATATAAAAAATAACATCAGTTTGGACTGAATACAACAGTAAAAGAAATGCATGTTGAATTCTATATTGACATGATGGAACAATTTCAATCACTGTAACAATATTTGATCAACAAACCATCATGAAAACGTTCCAAGAACCTTAAGACTTTTACCGTCAACACTAAATTCACGAAGTAAGCGAGATGAATGCAATTGTTTGCACAAATCCATGGAGATTAACAATGCACCAGATCTTAGTCAAGGGGTATAATGCTACAATATCCATAGAGCTGTATTTTTACAAATTTCTAAGTAAAGATACATTACATACTAATGTTTAAAACAGCTTCTGTTGTTTTAGCAAAGAAATTGCTTACTTATGCAATTTACATAATTGAAACTGGGATTTCAGGGGCTTCTCTACATGTACATAAAAGTTTTGTATGGATGATGCCTATTACATAGAGTTCAATATACCCAGCAGGCCTATAAACTTGCATATGTTTAACATATAATATTGCTGTGAATATCACTACCTTGGAAATAATTTAAAGTATGATATATACAACTAAGTTACTGTCTAAGCGCTATGTATAAAAAAGGGGAAAAAAATGACAATGGCCAATAATATCATAAATTGAAATTAATGTACTATTAAAAGTAAATTACACTGGTAGGTATGACTTACCAGATATGTCTAATCACATGACTTGCGAGCAGTGTGTTGCGTCCATGTTGTAAATAAGTTTAAAGGCATATCCTTTGGAAAGGAGTAGGATAAGACAAGTAGAGCCTTACTGTGTCTCTCTGTCTTAGTCTATCAGATTTCTCCACATGTGAATAAGCAGTGAGTGGTTTGGGGGAAAAGCAGGGAGGCAGGAGAGAGGGGGTGGGCTGGGAAAGCAGAAGTGAGAAGGGTTTTTTTTTTTTTGGCAGTCTCTTCTTCCAGCAACATTGCACTTTTAATACGGCCACCCCCCTTTTAAGCCTCTCTCCCACTCACAGGTTCATGGAACAGCCAGGCCTTGGATCTCGACAGACCTTATTACATAGTAAAGTTGTATGTCTAGATTTAACTACATAAGTATAATACCTGACATAGTTCAAATATGTGGCTTACAATAAGCATAAAACATCCAAGAAACATCAGTAGAATTATTGAACTTGACCTCTTATGGCTTAGCTATATCTGTGTTTGGGATGATCAGGGTGATAAGCAGAGTGGCCGCCATAATAATGCCACATGGAACATCTCCCAGTTTTCCCAGACTCTAAAATTAAATCTGCTAAGTTAAACAGTGATACATCCCACATTCCCCTTCAACTGTATAGTTAAGTTGTTGTCCCAACCAGAACTGAATCTTAGGATAGATAAGATAATGAACTCATCCTTAGGTGTGTCTGTGCCTGGTAGTTTGGTTCAGCTTTTTAACATTTTTGTTAAAATGCTTGTTAATTTTATACTGTGTGCATTCTATGCTGTTTTATCAGCATAGTTACTTTTATTGTGTGTTTTTCTGTTTTTCAGCATGAAGGTACAGATTTGAAAAGTAGAGAAATTGTAAAGGAAGTTAAAGGTATAATACATAGCTGTTCTCCGGACAAAAACTGTCTCTCCAGTGCCCCCTGTAGATGACTATTCTGTAAGTCATTGCCTGAGCTATAAAAGACTAAATTCTTGTTTCTGGTCTCTTTAAAGGGGTACTCCACCCCTAGCCATCTATCCCGGGGGTCCCGCTGCTGGGGACCCCCACAATATAGCATGCGGCACACACCTGTTTCTGCTCGGGAAGCGCTGGAGGGTCTGGGTCCCGACCACGGAAACGGAAGATCGTGACGTCAGGACTCCGCCCCTGTGTGACATCACGCCCGCCCCCTCAATGCAAGTCTATGGGAGGGGGCGTGATGACCGTCACGCCCCCTCCCATAGACTTGCATTGAGGGGGCAGGCGTGACATCACACGGGGTGGAGTCGTGACGTCACGATCTTCCGTTGCCGTGGTCGGGACTCAGACCCTCCAGCGCTTCCCGAGCAGAAACAGGTGGGTGCCGCATGCTATATTGCGGGGGTCCCCAGCAGCGGGACCCCCGGGATAAGATGTCTAGGGGTGGAGTACCCCTTTAAGGGGCTGGAGTCAGACTTACAGGTTGGCTATCTACAGTCAGTTTTCTTTTTTTCTCTTCTTTCTAGAAGAGAGCTATTTACATCAAATTATTAGGGATAAGAATCACAGAGAAAAAGCTCATATATTATTTAATATGTAAGCTGTTTTGCAAATAAACAACTAACCATTGACAACACCTAAAATATAATGTCCTCACCCTATTATCTCCTCAACATTACTTTACCTAGAAGAAATATTTATGGTGTACTACTATGAAAATTTTATAGCAGGCTAAGACGCTCTGTCCAAACATCACCAAAGACACTCATAAATGCCACCACTTCACTTCAGAAACATTCTCCCAGTGTGCTGAGCTGCAGTAACCAGGCTTGCCAGTACACAGTAAAAAGTTCACAGCGTAGATCCAGCTACAACAGCACTGCAAAACATCTATCTAGCAGGGGTGCAGGATGTTGGCACCCCGCTGATCAGCTATTTTGCCTGGAACATACCTTTAAGTCGAAAACTGGAGCTAATAAGGAAAATGAGAAATAGTGGGCAATGTAATATTTAAAGCGTACCTGTCAAAGTGTCAAAAAAAAGTGATATGTTAATCAATACCTAATCCTGATCATGTGCATATATTTATGTGTCTAGGACCTATATATCCCTATCAAATAGCATTTATATGTTGCTCACTTGCTTTGTCTTCTTGCCTTGTGGAGAGGGCGTGTCCATCTCTCTCCCTCACTGTGATGACTCATCTGCTCTGAGTCTGGGAGCAGCCTGGCAGACTGCAAATCACTGCACGGTAGTTTTTATGCATACATTTTCTTATCTGTTCCTAGTAAAGCTGGATGCTAATCAACATAGCTGTCACTATGTATGTCATTCAGATTTCACAGACTCCTGAATGTCTGCTCAGCTTCTTTGTCATTCAGGAGTCAGAGAAAGCTTTGGCTGTTCAAGCATGCTGGGAGTTTTGCAACAGCTGGAGCTGCAGTGTTTGTAAAGCATTATGTTAGAGCAGTGTTGACTTTAGCTGTTGTAAAACTACAACTCCCAGCATGCCCACACATCCTTGGTCTGTAGTTTTGCAAGAGCTGGAGGCACACAGCTGGTGAATACACAGCTCTAACATGGAGTATTACAAAGATTGTACCCCCAACTGTTGCAAATGTACAATTCTCATCATGGTAGTTGTAGTTTAGGAACAGCTGAAGGCTGCAGTGATGCAATGATGATCTCCTATAATGGATACCAACACGCTTTATGGCCAGTATTCAGTATGCTGCAAAATCCATAGTAGTCTGTCTGCATAAAGATGGATTTTTTAGTAAAATTGACACATTTTTAAAATAAATGTATATTTAAAAACGTCATCTTATCAGTAGTACTGCAAAATTTTAAAAGTTTTTCATAATGACAGTGCCTCTTTAAGGAAAGTGTTGTTGTGATTTTTAAACAGTTACATTTTATTCAGGGGTGTTGCTAGGTCTCCATCCCCCAATTGGCTACAGTAGATATGTTCCAACAGTAATCACCAAATTGGAGATCAGATAATCAGGGATACCGAGTCCCAAAAAACATAAACGTCTAAACATAAACAAAAAAACAAACAAACTGGGGATCAGAACAGATATACCACAGGTCCATCATGGTATATCCTGGACCCAGAATTAAAAACGTAACCTCTAATACATAAGTAAATGTACAAACATAACAATCCAGACATCAGGGCCGGCTCTAGCCATAGGCTGAGTAGGCCGTTGCCCAGAGCGCCCCCTTGATGAGGGCTCCGCCTGTGCCCACAGTTTTTTTGTGATGTCGGCAGGCTTCTCTATCCGGCCATAAGGAGCAACACATACACAGTTATTATTACTGTGATGGGATGTGACAGTGCTGAGCTACTGATTCCCGTATAGAGAAGCCAGCGCAGCACTCCTCCTCAACACAATTATCCAGAGCCTGAATCCTGCAGGATCGACCCAGAATTCTACTTACCCCTCCCTCCGCCTCGTCCCTCAACTGGCCGACTAGATGGTAAAGGTGAAGGACTTTTCATGATGTCACCATCATGTGACCAGTTACATGTAGGGGCAAAGCTCAGCCTTGCAGGATAGGACAGATGGTTGAAGGACCTTTGGTGATGCTATGGAGGAGGCGGGGCTGAGCTGAAGTATAGGTCATATGATTCCTGCACAGCCACTGTTGTTGTGAAGAAACCTCAGTGTCACCCCAGTAGTAAGGTAATTACATGAGGAAGGGGTTTGTTACATTGCGTTACCCCAGTTTTGAGGATATTACATGAGAAGGTGGTTTGTTACAGTGTGTTACCCCAGTTTTCAGGAGATTACATGAGGAGGAGGTTTGTTACAGTGTGTCACCTCAGTAGTAAGGTAATTACATGAGGAGGGGGTTTGTTACAGTGTGTCACCCCAGTAGTAAGGTAGTTACATGAGAGGGGGGTTGTAACAGTGTGTCACCCCAGTAGTAGGGAGAGTACATGAAGAGGGGTTTGTTACAGTGTGTTACCCCAGTAGTAAGGTGATTACATGAGGAGGGGGATTGTAACAGTGTGTCACCCTAGTAGTAAGGTGGGACGTGTCAAAGGGCGTAACCAGTGGACGGGGTCAAGTGGGCTGCAAAATTAACTTTTGCCTAGAGTGGCAAAAATCCTTGCACCAGCCCTGCCAGACATATATCCACATAAAAATACTAATCACAACAATCCACTACAGATGGTGCATTACTCGCAGATATGGAGATATATGAAAACAGCACCTGCTTTTCTCTCCACCCTTCTTTCCCTCTGGTCCTTCCCTTTGGGGGACCCACCTCCTCAGTGTGGCCCTAACCACGGTGGCGGTCCCTTTCTTAATTTCTAGTTCAGGATAAAACAAAAACAGGGGGAGGGGGGGGGGCATCTATAGCATGTCTTGTGCAGGTGACTTCAGTCTCTGCTATAGATGTCCTCCCACCTCCCCCTGCCCTGTTTTGTTTAATTCTTCACTAGAAATTAAGAGAAGGACCGCCACAGTGGTTGGGGCCACCCTTAGAAGGAGGTGAGTTCTCAAAAAAGCAGGGTCAGAGGGAAAGAAGGACAGAGAGAATAGACTGATAGAAAAGATATTACTGCCTTTGGCGGGTAATAATTTAATGCACCATCTGTATTGGTATGTTCTAATATGTATATTTATGTGGATATATGTCTGGTTTGTTATGTTTGTACCTTTAGTGACTTTAATATCCCCTTCCCTGTACTCCCTGTACCCACTCCAGGTCTATGAAGCATGCTAAGGAGCTTAGCGTGCTTCATACCCAGTTGGTACCTGCTGCTAACCCAAGGCTAATACTGGACATCACTGATCCGTTATAAACCGTTTAGATGCTGTGATCAAAGTTAATCGCAGCATCTAAAATTACACTGCTGATCGGGACCACCCAATTGTGGGGTACCAATCAGCTTAAAAAGTGAGAAGAGCAATTTGGTCTGATTGGTACTCTAAATGTGCATGCAGCCTCAGCAGCCTGTACAAGTGGAGCGCCGATAACACCGATTAATGCTGTCCTATAGCACAGCATTGTTTAATGTATGCAATCAGAAGATTGCAGGTAAATGTCCCTTTACGAGGACTAAACAATATTGGGGGGGGGGAAAAGTTAATAAATGTGAATAAGCTTCTGACCTAGTAACAGTTTAAAACTAGTGATTCGATTACAAAGTCCAATTGGTGGGGCAAAAAAACAAGCCCTCATATGGGTCTGTAGGTGGAAAATTAAATAAATTAGGGCTATTATTAGGTGAGGAGGAAAGAACAAAAAAGCATGAATAAAAAAATAACTTTTTCCTTAGGGGTTTAAGGGTTAAAGTGTTCCTGTTGTTAGCAAAAACTGTTTTATAATGTAGAAAATAACATTATATGTATATTTGCAATATACAATAGTTAAAAAATGTGTATATTTTTGGGTGAAACAATGCTGTCCCTACAGATATTGTCCATATGTCTCTCTGAGGAGTGCAGATACAGGAAGTGAGGGCACAACAAGCAGGGCTCGGTGCACTGAGGACCAGCAGACCTTTGTACACCCAGGGCAAGCAGGGCTCTGTACAGTGAGGACAAGCAGGGTTCTGTACACTGAGGACAAGCAGGGCTCTGTGCACTGAGGACAAGTAGGGCTCTGTACACTGAGGGCAAGCAGGGCTCTGTACACTGAGGGCAAGCAGGGCTCTGTACACTGAGGGCAAGCAGGGCTCTGTACACTGAGGACAATCAGGGCTCTGTACACTGAGGACAAGTCGGACTCTGTACTCTGAGGACAAGTAAGGCTCTGTACACTGAGGACAAGCGGGGTTCTGTACACTGAGGACAAGTAGGGCTCTGTACACTGAGGACAAGCAGGGCTCTGTACACTGAGGACAAGCAGGGCTCTGTACACTGAGGACAAGTAGGGCTCTGTACACTGAGGACAAGTAGGGCTCTGTACACTGAGGACAATCAGGGCTCTGTACACTGAGGACAAGTAGGGCTCTGTACACTGACGACAAGTGGGGCTCTGTAAACTGAGGACCAGCAGGGCTCTGTACACTGAGGACAAGCAGGGATCTGTACAATGAGGACAAGCAGGGATCTGTGCATTAAGGCTCTGTGGCATGCTCCCAGCTCACACAGCAGGCTGATTGACAAGCCAGGAGCTTGCACAGACCCCTGCTTGTCCCACCTACACTTTCTGTATTTGGTCTCCTCATAGAGACACACAGGCTTTAGCTGCAGGGACAAACATATCCACATTTTTGTTATTCAATTTATATTACAAATATACATATAATGGTATTATCTACATTATATAAAACCTGTTGCTAACAACAGGTACACTTTAAGCTTAAATTATATGCCCCACAGTAGCTAGTTTCCTTGTTAGGTACCCAATAGGTAAATACATCCTTAGGTAGGTATATTGAGACTACCCCCCCCCACCCACCCTAGTAGGTAAATATGTTGGAAGGTAGGTATCTGGCTAGGTAGGTAGCCAGGTAAAGAGGTAGTCAGTAAGACATATAGCTAGCTGGGTATTTAGGTAGAAAGATAGTTAGTTAGCTAGGTACACATGGAAAGGACCGCAGCACACAAAGAGAGTAGTTCAAAAAACGTGAAGGTGTTTATTACATCATCGGAGGGTAAAACAGGTGCGACGTTTCGACGGCCTCAATGCCGTCTTTTTCAAGCATTGAAAAAAAAGATATGCTTGAAAAAGACGGCGTTGAGGCCGTAGAAACATCGCACCTGTTTTACCCTCTGATGATGTCATAAACACCTTCACGTTTTTTGAACTACTCTCTTTGTGTGCTGCAGTCCTTTCCATGTGGATCTAACCGGACTCCCCGACCAGGAATCCCATGATGGCGTGCACCTAATTTACAAACTGTTTTTTTCAGCAGTGCTGCTGCTCTTTGGACTACTTAGTTAGCTAGGTAGTTAGATAGCCAGATAGCTAGGTAGCCAACTAGGAAGTTAGGTATCCAGGTATATAGTCAGGTATGTAAGTAATCCAAAGAGAAACAGCACTCCCTTGAGCTAAATATCCGTGGGTGCACGCAGAACCAGACCTTGGTCAGGGGTCCCAATTCACAGAGAGTTCATATAAATCCGCAGCACACAGGTCCAATATGGTGAAAAAGAAAAAACTTTGAGAAAGGCTGGGAGAGCCAGCAGAAACGTCGCTGTATGACATTCACATGATGGAATAAAGTTTTTTCTTTTTCACCATATTGGACAGGTATGTAAGTAGTTAGATAGGCAGGTCAATAGTCAGGTATGCAGGTAGGTAGTCCCAGTCCAACGCAGTGATCAGCAGAACATCCAGGACGTGTCCATCTTATTACACAGTGCATGCACAATGACGTCACTGCATGGGGCGGAGGTCTTGGTTACCTGTCATAGGCCATAGGCCTGCAGCTTACACTGACAGGCAGCATTTACCTGTATGCATTTAACCATAAGCTAGAAAGTAGTGCTTACTTATCTGGAGATTCAGGAAAGTGTCCTGGATCCCCATTAGGAAGCCTGGGCCAGACCTGAGGCCATAAGGGCCAGACCAGAGGCTTCAGCCCTCTTAAGGCCTCTCTCTAGCAATGCCTCTGTAATCAATTAAAAGGGTTGTCAATATAAAAATCATTAAAAAATTATAAACTGTTACTTGCCTCCCCCTCCGTTACCATGCTTTTCCTCTGTTCTGCCTCCAGTTGGCCTTCTGGTGTTACTTTAGCAGCGGACATTTTGCTGTTGCAGTCAGTCAGAGGCCGCAGCAATCACAGTCCATACTTCTGGCATCATGTCTCCTGTCACTGACCGGTAATGCCAGGGGTATGTAGTGAGACCACCAAGGCCACTGACTGGCTGCAGTTGCAAAGTGACATTCGCTGCTGAAGTAACACCGAAGGCAGAATGGGGGGTTGGCCAAGTAATAGAGGTGAAGGTAAGTAACATTTTGATATTTTAATGCATTTAGGAATCTTTAATTATTATTATTAATTATTAATATATATATATTTTTTTAAATGGATAAACCCTTTAAGTAAATGATATCTATTCACCGAGTTATGCATGTGGGTCCTTTATAGAGTCGTTCAGAATCAAGACAGTGAGTGGCAGAGAGGTGACACGGATTGCAATTCATAAAAAATGCGTTCCCTACCATATATCCCTCTTGTGTCTTCCACAGATCCCCATTGTGGCAGAGTAATATTTGCCACAGGGTTGGTGGACTGCAAGTGATCATATGAACAATCCCTATAGACCGTGTGAACGCAATTGAAATGCTTGACACATCTGCCTCCATTTTTCTTTTCTCCTTATAGCCGTTGGCTGTCCGGGCACGCTGGGGTTGTAGTTTTGTAATATCTGGAGGTCCGCAGGTTGGAGACCACTGCACTAGCCCATTAGTTCCCTATACCATTAAAGAAGGGAGGGCTCAATATTCGCAAATATGCGCATATGCGAAGAGCAGAGAGGGATGCAGTGATCACTGTGATGTGTACTATGAAAAAAATATATATTCGTAATTGCAAATATATAGTGCTATATTCGCAATATTCGCAATTAAAATCCGAATTGCGAATATTCGCGAGCAACACTAGTATTTCCAGAAGGATCAAGTATTATGAACATGTATGTTCTGTCACTTTGTTTGAATTGATGGAGACCTCACTGGAGTAAGAAACAGAGATCTATGTGACTTTTGTATTTAATGATGTACACAAATGATGTCCCTATATATCCACCCCTTACTTTGCTGTACCCACCATTCCTTTTGAAGTAATTAATTGATGTCCCTATATATATATATATATATATATATATATATATATATATATATATATATATTTGTTGAAATCATTATCACTATGCTTGAGAAAGACCTCAGTTGAATCACTTGTATTGTATGGGTGAATAAACCTACCACTTGTTTTGAAAACAATTTTGTGCCGTCTTCCACTTCTTTGTTATATTCACCGAGTTATTCATGCATCATAAAATCCACCATAAAACACCAGTAATATATTAGATATCAAACATTTTTTTAATTATGCACAAAATATATCCTTCGTTGCACATTTTATAAAAAATAAAAAATAAAAAAAAGGAATTCAGGATTGTTTCACTAAGCAAACAAACTTGTGCCCAGATTTCACCTGTTACATCTCAGCTGTGCTTTTTTGTTAAGAAATAACATTACCACTTTTGCTGCCTGGTACAATTGTCTAGAGGCATTTTGTGTTTAGTCTAAGACAAATTGTTCCATTTTACCACAAAGATGTGAAAATATTCTGCTGAAACAAAAACACGCAGAGCAAGCTTCAAACATCACATAAATTATTTCAATATGTGCTAGAGATTTTTGTGACAGATTTCAAAGTATTACTTGGGAGTAAATGTATTCAGTATCTGAATGTGCAAAGAAGAAATTATCTTTTTTACAGGGATTATCAGACAAGTATTTTAGATGGTTTTCCTAATCAATATTCCAGGCCGTCCGCTTCCGTGACGTGAGAGCCGGGTGTAGCGAGAAGCAGACACTCTATCCCCCTTGCAAGATCTCGTGTCACAAAAGGGGGCGAGTTGGGGGCTAAATATTAATGAGGCAAAAGATCTGGGTGAGCCAGTCAGATTCTCTTTAAAGGCATTGTCCAGGAATTAATTTTTTTAAATGGCGAGGCTAGGCTTAAAAATATATGAAGATGGGATACCCTGCTGGTTCAATTCTAAAAAAACTTTCCTGGCTCCTAACTAGCTTACAGTACTCAGAACCCCAACAACATATACAGTAGTAGAGCAGAACAGATGACCAGCATGCAGTCAAAAAGAAAAGCATGAAAGCATGTATCCAATCAAAAGGTAACATGAACGAGATGGCACATCATCATTTCATGACCAAAACCAGAGATTATGGTTTGAATGATAAGTCAAAATATAAAGATGGCAGCCAGGAATGAAACAGAAGATGACAACACAAGGACAATGACAAGAAAATGCCCCAACTCATCCTCTTTAAAGGGGTAATCCGGCACTAAACAACTTATCCCCTATCAAAAGGATAGGGGATAAGATGTTAGATTGTGGGGATCCTGCCGCTAGGAACCCCCGTGATCTCTTCAGCAGCACCCCTTTTTTTCAGCTGCACAGAGGATCGCTCTGTGGCTGATGACAGGCAGTGCAGGGGACGGAGTATCGTGACGTCACGGCTCTGCCCTCTCGTGATGTCACGCCACGCCCCCTCAATGCAAGTCTATGGGAGGGGGCGTGACGGCCACCATGCCCCCCCCCCAATAGACTTGCATTGAGGGGGCATGGTGGGACATCACGAGGTGTGAAGCCGTGACGTCACAATATTTTGTCCCCTGCACTGCCCGTCATCAGCCACAGAGCGATCCTCTCTCTGTGCAGCTGGGGTGCTGCACGAGAGATTGCGGGGGTCCCAAGCGGGGGGTCCCCTCCAATCTAACATCTTATCCCCTATGCTTTTGATAGGGGATAAGCTGTTTAGCGCCGAAGTACCCCTTTAATCTTTCTCAAAAGTGAGTGGACACAGAAAAGCAACCTCATTGCCCCTAAAAAATTCTTGGAATAGCTCTATACCTGTGGTAGCCCTTGGGGGGTGTATGGTAGTTGGGGTGTTGTTTCGGTAAATGAGGGGTTAATGTTAACCCTATAGTTTGTGACGCCAGGCTGAGGGCTAGTATGCTGAGGTAATTCTCTGGCCTATCGCCGCCCTTCCCAGTAACGATAGGTGCATATACAAAATGACTGAAGGTCCACAAGGTACTTGAGCTTGAACAAACTTTACTGAAAGGCTTGCGGTACATCCAATGCACAATAACAGTCTCAGGAATACAGTCTCTATATAGTGCAATGACTGACAGTTGTTGCGGACCTTGACTTTTAGATACAGTCTCTGAATTTAGGGTAATATTTGCAGATCCGTCCGGATTTAAGGGATAGATAAAGTCCGGTGATCATGCAGAGTGCTTAGGGATTGATACACTCTCAATTTAGACTCGATCAGCCGTTGCCGCAAGGCTCGGGCCTAACTCACTGCGGGAGATAGCTGTACAGGTCCTTCCTCGTCAGGAGCACAGGAGCAAAGAGAGAAAGCAATGGCCGCTGCTCCCTTATATGGGCAGGGCCGCTTTGGATTGGTCCCAGTAAATGTCACTCACCGTTACAAGGAGTGATGGGTAGAATACGTCATAGGGACCTCCAAAGGTCCTAAAGCAAAAACCATACAGTTTTCCTGACCACGTGACCCGCAGGTCCTGCTACGCTGTATACAGGTAATTAACTATTTATAGACATCTATACAATCATATTTACATGCATCCTAAATAAACCATTAGCTCAATAACTATCTAGATGAGAGGTGACCAGGGGTGAACTAGACAATGGGGACCCGACGTCCTAGGGACCTTGGCTAAGGGGGCCCACATACGCAGGTACCGTATAGGATACGGTACCGGGACACCACATACCAATCTAAGCCAAACAACCAGAAGGCTCTAGCCTTAGTGAAGCCTGCCTGAAATCTAGTTAAAAAGTTTACTATCTTAACAAAAGAAGTGTTCTGCTATATGCCTAGTAAAGAGAATTGTGACTTACCAGTTTAAAGTTACCCCTGTCTCTGGCTTGGACACATACACATCATCCAGAAGACATACACACAGGTAGTGCCTCGGAGGACTACTGCCAACATCATTCTAGTCTAGTGCAACACCCTCATCACTGTGCCAACTCAAGGATTGTGGGAGGTCTGGTAAAGTAACTCCAACAATAGTTACCACTTTGAACTTTTCTGTCACCAGATAAGAAATCTGAAGACTACAACTCTCATTCATCCACCAACACATGCCAATAGGTGATTGTACAGTACAAATGTAATATAATTTGATGTCCCAGTATGGGATATAGTCCCGTACAGTACCTAGGCCCTGTCAGGTTGAGTCCCTCTGTGTCCTAGGGGCTCTCCTGCAGTGTCTCCCCCATAGTTATATATATAATGTATAGTGTTATGTGTGTTATGGATAAAGGACCTTTAAGGACCTTTGAGTTAGTCACATGATAATGTGTTTACGTGATGTGTTCGTTACCCAGAGAGCACCAGCTAACCAGGTGACCTGCAGCTTGACATATGGGCTTCTGGCTCAGCCCCCCTTTATAAGAGGGGGAGCCATTACAATCACGCTTTTATCACTCCTGCTGAGATACAGTAAAGACCAGACATCTCAGAGCCAGTGTCCAGCACAGGCCTCAAGCCTACCTACAGCCACATGCCAGTAAGTCAAGTCTTCTATGTCTGCTGTCACTACATACAGTCAAGTCAAGTCTATAGTCAAGTCTATTATAGTCAGCGTTGTGTCCTAAAGTCTGTCAAAGTCACTACAAGTCCTAGCAAGATGCGAGATCCTTCTGTGTTACTGGCAACCTCTCTGGATCCTGGCCTAGCTGTAAAGACTATTTCCATCTGTCTACCTCAGTAAAGCTACCGTTAACCCTAACCTGGTCTTAGATTATGCCTAAAATGTCTGCCGCACCTGAAAGGGTTAACCTGATGGTCGAGAAGCACGCAAAAGGTTCCCGCCAGAGCCAGCATCCCGCCCCTGGGCGTGGAGATCATGTTGCCGTGTCTAGTCCGAGGTGGAACTTGAAAGGTTCGCCCTGAACACCCTGAAAATGGACTGATACGTTAAAAAATTTTTTTTTTTTTTAAATAAGAGGAACTGGTGGACTTTATCTTTCTTTAGTGCATGTGTTGCTATTGTTCCAGTATGCTGTTCGGCTTCTCCGGGTGGGTTTTGTGCTTTATTGATAATGAGGCATGGAATAGACTATGACCTGGGAGAAGGAAGGTGCCCAGCATGGCATACCTCTGCGGCTGAATAGCAGGTCAATATGATCTATTTGTTATTTGGTTACTGCTATGCAGTGTTAGGGTTAGAGTTGCACTTTATAGTGCTGTTATATTAATATTATATAAAAATGTAGCTGTGACCACCACCAAGCCCACTAAAAGAGAAGTATTGTGTCTGTCTTTATTACAGAGCAGGGGAGGGCACAAGAATTTTGCATAGGGGAGGTGGTGTTCCATGCAGTCTGAGGACAAGCAGGGCTCTGTACACTGAGGACAAGCATGGCTCTGTACACTGAGGACAAGCAGGGCTCTGTGCACTGAGGACAAGCAGGGCTCTGTACACTTAGGACAAGCAGGACTCTGTGCAGTGAGGACAAGCAGGGCTCTGTGCACTGAGGACAATCAGGGCTCTGTGCACTGAGGACAAGCAGGGCTCTGTGCACTGAGGACAAGCAGAGCTCTGTGTTCCTGTGTACCGAGGACAAGCCCACTGAGGACAAGCAGGGCTCTGTACACTGAGAACAAGCAGGGCTCTGTACACTGAGGACAAGCATGGCTCTGTACACTGAGGACAAGCAGGGCTCTGTGCACTAAGGACAAGCAGGGCTCTGTACACTGAGGACAAGCAGGGCTCTGTACACTTAGGACAAGCAGGGCTCTGTGCAGTGAGGACAAGCAGGGCTCTGTGCACTGAGGACAAGCAGGGCTCTGTACACTGAGGACAAGCAGGGCTCTGTGTACCGAGGACAAGCCCACTGAGGACAAGCAGGGCTCTGTACACTGAGAACAAGCAGGGCTCTGTACACTGAGGACAACCATGGCTCTGTACACTGAGGACAAGCAGGGCTCTGTACACTGAGGACAAACAGGGCTCTGTGCAGTGAGGACAAGCAGGGCTCTGTACACTGAGGACAAGCAGGGCTCTGTACACTGAGGATAAGCAGGGCTCTGTACACTGAGGACAAGCAGGGCTCTGTACACTGAGGACAAGCAGGACTCTGTGCACCTGTGTACCGAGGACAAGCCCACTGACGACAAGCAGGGCTCTGTACACTTGAGGACAAGCAGGGCTCGGTACACTGAGGACAAGCAGGGCTCTGTACACTTGAGAACAAGCAGGGCTCTGTACACTGAGGACAAGCAGGGCTCTGTGCACTGAGGACAAGCAGGGCTCTGTGCACTGAGGACAAGCAGGGCTCTGTACACTGAGGACAAGCAGGGCTCTGTGTACCTGTGTACCAAGAACAAGACCACTGAGGACAAGCAGGGCTCTGTACACTTGAGGGCAAGCAGGGGTCTGTACACTTGAGAACAAGTGGGGCTCTGTACACTGAGGACAAGCAGGGCTCTATACACTGAGAACAAGCAGGGCTCTGTACACTGCGAACAAGCAGGGCTCTGTACACTGAGGACAAGCAGGGCTCTGTGCACTGAGGACAAGCAGGGCTCTGTACACTGAGGACAAGCAGGGCTCTGTGCACCTGTGTACCGAGGACAAGCCCACTGAGGACAAGCAGGGCTCTGTACACTTGAGGACAAGCAGGGCTCTGTACAATTGAAACAAGTGGGGCTTTGTGCACTGAGGACAAGCAGGGCTCTGTACACTGAGGACAAGCAGGGCTCTGTGCACCTGTGTACCGAGGACAAGCCCAATGAGGACAAGCAGGGCTCCGTACACTTGAGGAGAAGCAGGGCTCTGTACACTTGAGAACAAGCAGGGCTGTGTACACTGAGGACAAGCAGGGCTCTGTGCACTGAGGACAAGCAGGGCTCTGTGTTCCTGTGTACCGAGGATAAGCCCACTGAGGACAAGCAGGGCTCTGTACACTTGAGGACAAGCAGGGCTCTGTACACTTGAGAACAAGCAGGGCTCTGTACACTGAGGACAAGCAGGGCTCTGTGTTCCTGTGTACCGAGGATAAGCCCACTGAGGACAAGCAGGGCTCTGTACACTTGAGGACAAGCAGGGCTCTGTACACTTGAGAACAAGTGGGGCTCTGTACACTGAGGACAAGCAGGGCTCTATACACTGAGAACAAGCAGAGGATCCAGAGACAGGAGCAGGAAGAGTGACTTTGGGAGAATAGCGGTTAAGAACAGGTTTGAGTAGAGAGACATGGAAAGAGTTAGGAATACGGAGAGAGGAGGGCAGAAGTTGGTAAGAGACAGGGTTGATTTGTTTTTTACTTTGAAAGGGCCTAAAAATCGGGGGCCCAACTTGTAACTGGGTACACGGAATCGAATGTACTTAGCAGAAAGCCATACCTTGTCACCAGGGGAAAATACCGGAGGAACCCTTCTCTTTTTATCAGCATGCCCCTTCATTCGAGATGAGGCCAGTAGAAGTGACTTTTGAGTCTCACGCCAAATGGAAGAAAAATCTTGCGTCAATTCATCCACGGCAGGAACCCCAGAGGAAGTGGGGATGGGGGAAAAGGGTGACGGTCGTACACCACAAAAAATGGGGACTTGGAAGAAGACTCAGAGTTTTTAAAATTGTACGAAAATTCAGCCCAGGGCAGGAGGTCCACCCAATCATCTTGACGAGAGGAGACAAAATGTCGTAGGTAGTCACCAAGTATCTGATTTACTCTTTCCACTTGACCGTTGGATTGAGGGTGGTAAGCAGAAGAAAAATTTAGTTTGATCTTTAATTGACTGCAGAGTGCCCTCCAAAATTTAGAAACAAACTGGACGCCTCTGTCTGAGACGATGTGTGTGGGAAGCCCGTGGAAGCGAAAAATATGAAGAAAAAATTGTTTCGCCAATTGTGGCGCAGAAGGAAGACCCGGCAGAGGAACAAAATGAGCCATTTTAGAAAAACGATTAACGACCACCCAGATGACTGTATTATTGCGGGATGGTTGCAGATCGGTGATGAAGTCTATAGCAATATGGGACCATGGCTGTTCAGGTACAGGTAAAGGAAGGAGGAGACCTGCCGGCTTCTGGCGTGGAGTCTTGTCACGGGCACAGGTAGTACAAGCCCGAACAAAATCAGTCACATCCTTCTCCAAGGAGGGCCACCAATAGTGTCTGGAAATCAACTGCACCGACTTCTTGACACCAGCATGTCCGGCCGAAAGAGAAGAGTGACCCCATTTAAGAATCTTGAGGCGAAGGCGTGGAGGTACACAAGTCTTCCCTGGAGGAACTTGCACAAGAGTGGTTGGAGCGGAGGAGATGAGACACTCAGGAGGTATGATGTGCTGTGGAGGGGCTTCAGATTCGGAAACATCGGTGGTCAGCTCTGACGTTCTTGTCGGCTGGACGAAAATGAATTTCAAAATTAAAGCGGGCAAAAAACAATGTCCATCTAGCTTGGCGAGGATTTAATCGCTGGGCAGTCTGGAGATACGATAAATTTTTATGGTTCGTGTAAATGATGATGGGATGCAGGGACCACTCTAAAAGATGTCTCCACTCCTCGAGTGCCAATTTAATAGCCAAAAGCTCACGATCTCCAATCGAATAATTTTTTTCTGCAGAAAAGAAGGTCATGGAGAAATAACCACACGTGCGATTTTTCCAAGTAGTGGTTTTTTGAGTTAAAACGGCACCGGCACTGACAGAAGAAGCATCTACTTCGAGGATAAAAGGCTTCGAGAGGTCAGGCCTGGAAAGAACAGGTGCAGAAGCGAAGGCAGCCTTGAGCAGATGAAAGGCCTCCTCCGCCATTGGTGGCCAGGACCTCGGGTTCGCGTCTTTTTTGGTCAATGCTACAATAGGTGCAACGATGGTGGAGAAGTGGGGAATAAATTGACGATAGTAGTTAGCGAACCCGAGGAAGTGTTGGATAGCTCGCAATCCAGAGGGGCGTGGCCAATCCAGAACCACAGAAAGTTTGTCAGGATCCATTTGAAGGCCTTGGCTGGACACAATGTAACCCAAGAAAGGTAGACTGCTGCGTTCAAAGAGACATTTTTCAATCTTAGCATAAAGGTGATCTCTACGTAGGCGCTGTAACACCTGACGGACATGGAAGCGATGTTCCTCAGGGTTAGAAGAAAAAATAAGAATGTCATCCAGATAGACTACTACACAGGTATATAGCATGTCACGAAAAATTTAATTGACAAAGTCCTGGAAAACTGCTGGGGCGTTGCAAATGCCAAAAGGCATGACAAGATACTCAAAATGTCCGTCACGGGTGTTGAATGCAGTCTTCCACTCATTTCCTTCACGTATACGGATAAGATTATAAGCCCCTCTTAGATCGAGTTTGGTAAAAATTTTCACTCCCCGCAGACGGTCAAACAGTACAGAGATAAAGGGGAGTGGATAACAGTTCTTGACGGTAATTTTATTTAAACCGCGGTAATCGAAGCATGGACGTAGGGTTCCATCTTTCTTAGCAACGAAGAAGAACCCTGCTACAGCAGGAGACGAAGATTTTCTGATAAATCCTTTTTTTAGATTTTCTTGAACTTACTCGGACATGGCTTGGGTCTCTGGGGCACAGAGAGGATAAATCCTGCCACGAGGTGGAGAAGTGCCAGGAAGCAAGTCAATAGGGCAGTCAAAGGGTCTGTTTGGTGGTAAGACCTCGGCTTGCTTTTTACAAAAAACATCGGAAAAGTCCTGGTAGGCCTTAGGCAGGCCTGGCAGAGAAGAAGCGATGGTTACTTGACTGATGGGTAAGGTCTTAAAGCATCGCTGGTGACAGGTAGGACCCCAACTTCTAATGTCCCCAGAAGACCAGCCGAGCGTAGGAGAGTGGAGCTGGAGCCAAGGCAAGCCAAGTAGAACTTCAGAAGTACAGTTGGGAAGCACAAAAAATTTAATCTCCTCATGATGGAGGACACCTAGGTTCATGTGCAATGGCACTGTGCGATAGCACACGGTACAGTCCAGATTCTGTCCG
Organism: Hyla sarda; assembly: GCF_029499605.1. NCBI lineage: Eukaryota > Metazoa > Chordata > Amphibia > Anura > Hylidae > Hyla > Hyla sarda. Next base: position 367,257,637 of record NC_079191.1, read on the forward strand.
CTCACAGAGTAAATGAAGAGAGGCTTGTCGAGACGGGTCACAGGGATGTTGAATCTGTTGACTAATGAGGCCTCAATGAAGTTACCTGTTAAACCAGAGTCCAGAAAGGCCACAGCAGAAAAGGCAGATTTAGCAGGCAAAGAAATCCGTACAGAAATAGTCAGGCATGGAGAGGTAGAATCCACACCCAGTAACGCCTCTCCCACGTTTACTAGGTGCGTGCGTCTTCCCAGACGCGGAGGACGAATAGGACAGTCCTTCAGAAAATGCTCGGAGCTCGCACAGTAAAGGCAAAGGTTCTCATTCCTGCGGCGAGTCCTCTCAAGTTGGGTCAGGCGAGACCGACCCACTTGCATAGCCTCCTCGGCGGAAGGCACAGACACAGGTTGCAGCGGATGCTGGAAGAGAGGTGTTAGGCGGGGAAACCGCCTGGTGTGAACAAGATCCTTTTCTTGGTGTAGCTCCTGTCACCTTTCTGAAAAACGCATATCAATGCGGGTGGCCAAATGGATTAGTTCAGACAGGGTTGAGGGTATCTCTCGTGTGGCCAGAACATCTTTGATGTGGCTGGATAAACCTTTCTTGAAGGTCACGCAGAGAGCCTCATTATTCCACGCTAATTCTGAGGCAAGAGTCCGGAACTGAATGGCGTAGTCGCCCACTGTAGAGTTTCCTTGAACAAGATTCAACAAAGCCGTCTCGGCTGAAGAAACCCGGGCTGGTTCCTCAAAGACAGAGCGTATTTCTGAGAAGAAGGTCTGGACTGAAGCGGTGGCAGGATCGTTGCGGTCCCAAAGTGGAGTGGCCCAAGACAATGCCTTTCCAGAGAATAAGCTGACCATGAATGCCACCTTTGACCGTTCAGTGGGAAATTGGTCAGCCAACAGCTCCAAGTGCAGAGAACACTGGGTCAGGAAGCCACGGCACAAGCCACGGGACACAAGTCCCCATCAACCTTGTCCGGAAGAGAAAGACGGACTCTGGTGCTGGAAGCGGCAGCTTGCAGTTGAGGAACTGGCGGAGAAGATGGCTGTAGGGGCAGAAGTTGCTGAACCATTGCAGTCAGTTGTGACAACTGATATCCTTGTTGGACTACCTGTTGAGAATGTTGGGCCACAACAGAGGTAAGGTCTCCAAGGCTTGGTAGCGGCACCTCAGCGGAATCCATGGCCGGATCTACTGAGCCGGATCCGTGAGCGGGCACGTCCCGTCCCGCGGATCGCATCCCCTCCGATGACAGGGTAGCAGCGCTCTCGGTCAGCAGCGCCGACCGGAGCGCTGCAAGCAGAGTAACGCTGCGAGCACTCCGGGGAAGCAGCGGGACCCGGAGCGCTCAGTGTTACAAGCAGGGCTCTGTACACTGAGGACAAGCAGGGCTCTGTACACTGAGGACAAGCATGGCTGTGTACACTGAGGACAAGCAGGGCTCTGTGCACTGAGGACAAGCAGGGCTCTGTACACTGAGGACAAGCAGGGGGGGCGCACTGGTCTTCGGTGGCAGCAGTGAACTCTGGCGCTGATACGCTTAGATGTGAGGTTCACGTGACCTAAGCGCCTCTCCCAGGCAGCCACTGCGGTTCTCTTAAAGGGCCGCTGCTACAGTGGCTGTCTGGGAGCAGAATAACGGTAATACCTCTGGGCCAGGCTCCAACATCAGAGCCGCACAGACCTAGCGGCCATGGCGGGCCCTTTCCCTGTGCCGGGCCCGGCTATATAAAAATTTTAAAAATAGTCCGGTCAGTCCGCCCCTGAATCTGCGCAGGATACTGTACGTGTGAACATACATGTTTACTCAGTTCCTTATAACCCTTTCCCGACCCTTGACATACCAGTACATCATGGGTTCGGGAGGGGAATATGACATGTAGGGCTGCAGCAAACAATTATTTTAATAATCGATTAGTTGTCGATTATTTTTTATTATTTTGCCGATTTATTGATTTTGAAAAAACGTCAAAATGCCAAAATAATGAGTCCAGCTGATTCTACTTGAAGAATCATGTACAATTGCCATATTAAAAGTATTCTAGCATGTGATTTGACCAAACACTGAATTTTTGAGTGTAAATGTGTACTACATGCACACTGCTATACACATGGTAGTATGTGCAGAGCATTGCATCCTAGTGTCTGTACTACAGACACAGGGGTGCAATGCTCGGCACACACTGCTATACACAAAGGGGTATATGCAGAGCATTGCACCCTTGTGTCTGTAGTACAGACACTAGGATGCAATGCTCTGCACATACTACCATGTGTATAGCAGTGTGCATGTAGTACACACTTACACTACTATAAACATGGGGGTATGTGCAGAGCATTGCACCCTTGTGTCTGTACTACAGACACAAGGGTGCAACGCTCTGCATATACCCCATGTGTATATCTGTAAGCAGTGCACACCGCTTTACCCGTGGGGGTGTCTGCGCATACCACCATGGGTAAAACAGTGTGCATGTAGTATACACTGACACTACTATACACATGGGGGTATGTGCAGAGCATTGCATCCTAGTGTCTGTAGATGACACTAGGGTGCAATGCTCTGCAGATATGTGTGTGTCAATAAGCAATGCGGCAGTAACAGGGGCAGGGTGCATTAAACTTCAGGAAAATGTCCTACCAGCGGCAGTAGTACGGAGTCCTCCACGGCAGGCTGAGGCTCCATAAGTGTAGAGCGTCCACAAGCGGCGGGGGAGGGGAGGAGTTCAGAGAAGCAGCCGCTCACGTGATTGGTGAGCAGTGGGTAGCGTAGGGTGGGCCAGGGACTAGACTTAACTAGACTACACTTAACTTAACAGAGGCTGCGGCGGTGCGGACTAGCGTCTGACCGTGCGCCCGCAGCAGTGTCATCACAGCCGGAACCCGGACAACGAATCAGCCAATTATTCGTTAACGGGATTCGTCGACAACGAATCCCGTTATCGAATTTTATCGATAACGTCGATTAATCGTTGCAGCCCTAATGACATGGGTCCACAAGACAGGTCTGCATCATAATGGGAAGATGCCTGCTGCTAAAAACAGCAGACACCTGCTGGTAATGACTGACATTTAGATCGCTCCGATGTCCATCACTTAAATGGTTAAATGCCACGATCAATAGCAATCGTGGCATTTCAACATTAAATGCCAGTAATACGTCTATCTACTAATGGCTTATAATGTGTAAAAAATGTGTAAAAAAAAAGTTTTTAAAAATAAAAATAAAATCACCATCCTCATAAAAATGTGTCACCCCCCCCCCCATTTCCCATTTTTTAAATTAAACACTTTAAAAAAGATATTTTTTCCTATCAGTGTGTGCGTAATTGTCCGAAGTATATAATTATTACATCCTGCCCGGTATATGGAATAAACGCAAAGATTCCAAAGCCCAAAAGTGCTGACAAATCTACAGCTGTGTAAAAGTTTACTGTATTACAGTAATATGCATGGTTCAGTTATATGAGTTTGTATTTATGATGAAATGTATGCTTGATATTTCACACCTTGGAGTGAGGAACGGCTTCAATGATTTGCATGGAAAATAATTTCCTCTGTAGTATTCAGCAGCTAATAAGTACTGGAAGGATTAAGATTTTTTAATAGAAGTAATTTACAAATCTGTTTAACTTTCTGGCACCAGTTGATTAAAAATAAATAAAAGTTTTTCACTGGAGTACCCCTTGCCTTAGAGGGCTCTACACATCCAATCAGCATTTTTACTAATCACAAAAGCCTCTTATATCTACGATCTGCTCAGCGCCTGAATCCTCGTCAAGCAAGATGGTCGCTCTTCTCTCGATTCAACTTCTTCATTCATTTTCGTCCCGCAGAGAAAAATGTTAGAGTCAATGCTCTTTCTCGTTCCTCTGATGTTGTTGTTCAGGATATCACTCCTCGTCATACCATTCCTCCTGAGTGCCTTATTACTGCAGCTCCAGCTTCCCTTCTTCAAGTTACTCCTGGAAAGATGTTTGTGCCTCCGCGCCACAGACATCGTGTCCTCCATTGGGACATTCCTCATTGTTGGCTGGTCACTCTGGGATCAAGAAATCTTTTCTGTTAATCTCTCGACACTATTGGCGGCCTCATCTCAAGCAAGATGTCACAGATTTTGTCAGTTCTTGTACCTCCTGTGCTCGAAACAAGACTCCTCGGTTAAGGCCTGCTGGATTCTTACAGCCCCTGCCTATTCCGGATGCCCCTTGGACTCATATTGTAATGGATTTCATCAGCGATCTTCCTCCTTCCAGTAACAATACCGTCATCTGGTTGAAAGACTCTGAAGTCCACGAAGACTTCTCCCTTCTTTGTTGACTGTGGTCTTCATCCTCGTCCACTAGGGTGACCACTAGGGACAGTCCGGCATTTGGAGAGTCTGTCCCAGGTCCCGGTCACCCTCATTCCGGGACAATGCAGTGTCCCGGAATGATCTGAGTCCGTGAGCCGCCGACCGCTGCTGTGCTGTGAGTCACAGCACAGCAGCAGACGGCGGCTCCAGGGGGGGGGGGGGGGGGGGCAACGGGGCAATTTCCCCCCCCCCCCAAGATTGTTGCCCCTCCTCCTGTACTTAGTGTACTATAACATGCTCCCCCCTCCCCTTTCTCACACCCGTCACCTTTCTATTACAAGCCGCTCCATTCCTGCAGTCAGTGAGAGCCAATCACGGCAGGCCGGCGCGATGACATCACATCATCGCGCCGGCGCCCGGAGATCACGTCCCCGTGGCTCTCACTGATTGCAGGAATGGAGCAGCCGCAGCGTGTGAGAAAGGTGACAGGCGTGAGAAAGGGGAGGGAGGGGAGCAAATTATAAGTGAGAGGGGCAAAATATAAGTGAGGGGCACATGTCGGGGGGGCATTATATGTGGGGGAACATGACAGGACCCCCCACTGTCATGTGCCCCTCATATATAATACCCCATGTCCCGTACCCCTCACATATAATGCCCCCCTGACATGTGCCCCTCACATATAATGCCCCCTGTCCTGCCCCCTCAGGGGGCATTATATGTGAGGGGCACATGTCAGGGGGGCATTATATGTGAGGGGCACAGGCCATGGGGCATTATATGTGAGGGGCACAGGACAGGGGGCATTATAAGTCAGGGTCACATGTCAGGGGGGCATTATATGTGAGGGTCACATGTCAGAGGGGCATTATATGTGAGGGGCACATATCAGGGGGCATTATATGTGGGGGCACATGACAGGGGCCCCCCTGTCATGTGCCCATATAATGCACAAATAATGCCCCCCTGACATTTGCGGCTTACTTATAATACCCAAAGTCATGTGCCCATCACTTATAATACCCCCTGTCCTGTGCTCTTCACATATAATGCCCCCCTGTCATGTGCCCCTCACATATAATGCCCCCTGTCATGTGCCCCTCACATATAATGCCCCCCTGTCATGTGCCCCTCACATATAATGCCCCCCTGTCACGTGCTCCCCACATATAATGCCCCTTGACATGTGCCCCTCACATATAATGCCCCTCTCATATAATGCCCCATGTCCTGTGCCCCTCATATATAATGCCCCTCTGTCCTGTGCCCCTCACATATAATGCCCCCTGTCCTGTCCCCTCAGGGGGCATTATATATGAGGGGCACAGGACACAGGGCATTATATGTGAGGGGCAAAGGACAGGGGGCATTATAAGTCAGGGACATATGTCAGGGGGGGGGGCTGTCCTGTGCCTCCACATATAATGCCCAATGCCAGTCTCAAGTATAAGTTTGACGAAATGCACTTGTGAAAGTAAGTGTCCCTGAATGGCAGTTAGGAAATGTGGTCACCCTATCGTCCACCTCTTCCGCTACCCGATTCCTCCGGAGTGTCGGCTGTGGATACCCTAATCAGAGATTTTGTGTCCATTTGGTAGGAGACTCGACGCTCTTTGCTATCCGCTTCCTTCCAAATACAGTGGTCCCTCAACATACGATGGTAATTCGTTCCAAACGACCCATCGTTTGTCGAATCCATCGTATGTTGAGGGATCCGTGCAATGTAAAGTATAGGCATCTGTACTCACCTGTCCCCGCCGCTCCGCACCAGGTCCTCACCGCTCCCGCTGCTGTTCCAGGGGCTCCCGATGCTGTCCCGCTGCTCCGGTGTCTTCTTCTCGATCCTCCGGTGTCTTGCGCATCTTCTGCAGGGTCCGGGTCTTGCTTTCCGGTGACGTTATTACGCTACTGCGTGCGTAGTGACGTAATAACGATGCCGGAAAGCAAGGCCCGGACCCTGGAGAAGATGCGCAAGACGCCGGAGGATCGCGAAGTGGACCCGGAGCAGCGGGGATAGGTAAGTGAACCTGTTGGGGCACATTACACTGCTATCCGACAGCAGCTTAAGCATTTTGCGCTGTCGGATAGCAGTTAATGCGATGGCCCCGACATATAAAAGCATCGTATGTCGATGCTGACATCGACATGCGATGGCCTCTGAGAGGCCATCGTATGTCGATTTTATCATATGTCGGGGCCATCGTAGGTATGGGGGTTACTGTATAGTCTCAAGCAGACAAGAGAAGAAGACCTCCTCCATCTTTTTCTCCTGGTGACAAGGTCTGGTTCTCTTCCAAGTATATACGCTTTAAAATTCCTAGTTACAAGTTGGGTCCTCGTTACCTAGGTCCATTTGTGATTTTTAAAAAAATCAACCCAGTCTCTTACAAATTATGTCTGCCCTCCTCCCTCCGTATTCCAAATTCTATCCATGTCTCTCTGTTTAAGCCCTTGGTCATTAACGACTTCTCTCAGAAAGTTGTTGCTCCCACTCCTGTCTCTCGTTCTTCAGACATTTTTGAGATTAGTTTGCTACTAAAACTATTAGAGGAAAAGTTTATTTTCTTGTAGACTGGAAGGCGTTTGGTCCAGAAGAGAGGTCTTGGGAACCAGAGGGGATTATTTTTGATTGTAGTCTGGTTCGAGACTTTCTTAGACCCAAGAAGAGGGGGAGACCCAAGGGGGGTACTATTAGGGGCAGCGCTCCGGCCATCCATCCTGGCGGGCTCTGGTAAAAACCAGCGGCACACTAGACTCCGCTCCCTGGTGTGGTTCAGCCATTATCCACACAGGTCAGCGGATCCACTTCCCAGCCATCTACGGTAAGACCGTTACAGTCCAGCTACATTGGGATACCTAGTTAGGTTTAGCCTGTTAAACCGTCACATACAGGAGGGTTTTTACCTTGCATATTGTGTGGCCTATAACTTTAATGTTAATGTCTGTGTTTGTCATGGTGAGTCAAGTTTTACCTTTTTAGGAGGTGGGGTTAGGAAATGCCACAGAAACCAGTGTGGGGAGTCGCAAGAAACAGTCTGCCATCTTCTGTGCTATGTGAGGCTATACGTACCCTTATAAACACTGCTATTTGATTAATCTGCTTGTGAGCATCGTCACATAATCTTTCTCTAAAAAAAAAAAAAAAAATTGGACTTGCCACAGGCTAAATAAAAAGGAGTAAAAAGTAATCAAAAAGTTGTATGCACCCCCCTAGATGACTTTAACAGTATAATATCACTGTAGCATTTCAGAGTAGTCCATAATTCACTGTAATAAGATAGCCTGTCCCCGTTTCATGTTGCCTGAGGTTTGGGCTGCATGAAACAAATTACAGGTTCTCTTTATTTCTAGGAAAAATACACTTCTGAAGTAGGTTGATTGAAAATATTCAGGTATTCAGCTTCGTCTTGGTCTTCTAAAAGGTCATAGAAGGTGCACCACTATAATAAGCATAGTGGAGCCATTTTCAATGCGACAGGTTCCTTTTAAGTGAAAGGAAATTCTTGTTTATCCCCTTAAGGACCGGACCCATTTTTTACCTCTATGACCAGGCTCTTTTTTTTTTTTTTGACATGTATCTCTTTAAATGGTAATAACTTTGGAACACTTTTTCTGAGCAGAGCGATTCTGAGATAGTTTTTTCGTGACATATACTTTATATAACTGGTGCATTTTTGTTTACACATTTTTTGTGAAAAACGTCAAAATATTGTGAAAAACTGGAAAATTTCAGTTTTTTTTTTAATGGGGTACACTGTGCGATAAAAGTGATGTTATATTTATTCTTTAGGTCAGTACGATTATAGTGATACCCATTTTATATAGCTTTCTATGTTCTTTTTCCTTTTCTGAGCAAAATAATTTTTCTGCCATTCATTTTCCAACAGCCATAACTTTTTTATTTTTTGTCCAACGCCATTGAGTAAGGGCTTATTTTTTGCGGGATGAGCTGAACTTTTTATTGGTATAATTTTTGTGCTACCTTTTGATCTTTTTTATTCCGCTATTTGTACCAAAATTGGTGAATTTTGTGCTTTTTTAATGTTTTTTTTTACGGCATTCACCGTGCGGGATAATTTACATTATAGTTTTATAGTACACGTCATTACGGACATGGCAATACATATTGGGGGGTATTTATCAATTTTGCCTGTTGACAGTTTCTTTTTACCCTTTATTTTTTCACTTTGGTTTTCGTGGACATGCACCAAATTTATCATTTGGTGCAAGTTGTTAGTAATTTTGGCTCAAATGTTGAAATCAGCTGTTCCCAGCGCCTTTTACACAGAACTTACCGCCACAGAGGACGCGTATTTTACCCTGTAGAGCGGCCATTTCGGAGTCCCTCCTGCAGTATATCAGCAAGCGACATGAGTTATTTTCTTTTGTGGGATTTATAGTCACCATGTGAAATGGATTTTATTTTCAACTTGGGTAGTTGTTTTTTTTTTTTTTACTTTAGTGCAGTGGTCTTCAACCTGCGGACCTCCAGATGTTGCAAAACTACAATTACCAGCATGCCCGGACAGCCGTTGGCTGTCCAGGCATGCTGGGAGTTGTAGTTTTGCAACATCTGGAGGTCCGCAGGTTGGAGACCACTGCTTTAGTGCTTACCTTTCCTGAACCTGTGTGGCCATGTCCAATGCTGGCTCAACGGAGGGTGAAGGTTCCTCAGAGACAACTATGTCGCAGGATAGTATTGAGCAGCCCTGGAGGCGTCGCTGCTTTCACAAAAAAAATTTTTAATGTATTTTGACGCCTTTACATTTTCTGACATTGCTAAGTGTGTTTTCTATGTGCAAAATTTCTTGGCGGGGATTTGCGCCAAAAAAACGGGATTTGCACCAAAATTGCGCCAATGATCGATTGACGCAAATGATGAATTACTGGCTAAAGTTAAAATCACACACAGGACCCTGTGATTTTGAGAAAGTTCTAAAAATGACAGTGGAGAAGATGCGCCAAACTTTGGTGCAAAAAGACACTGCGCCAAAGTATTGTGCCAAAGTTATGTTAAAAAAGACACATAAATCATTTGATAAATACCCCCCATTATGTATAAGATTTGTGTTTTTGATCTTTTTTGGTGATAATACAGGGCTTTTATTGGGAAAGGGGCATTTTTTTTTACACTTACTCCTTTTTTTGAAGAACTTTTTATTTTATTTTTTACAGGTTATACTATGCTGCAATACATTTGTACTGCAGCACAGTATAACCTGATGAGCTGCAGACACTACAGCCTGTGCAATCCAGCCTCTGGCTGGATCTCACAGGCTTCCGTAGCAGGCATACAGGAGGTCATGATCTCCTGTATGCCTGTACGCCGCCGTTGGAGAACAGGGGGAGAGCGCTCCCCTTGTCAACACCATAGATGCCGTGATCAGGATTGATCACGGCATCTATTGGGTTAATGCTGCCGGGACCGGCACGATCGCGGCTCCAGCAGCTGCAGCGGGACTCCGGCTGTGATTGACAGCCGGGTCCCGTCGCCGATCTCCTGCGCTGCCTGCGGCAGTGCCGGAGATCGCTATGACGTATGCATACGTCCAATTGCGCGAACGTGTCGGATGATTGGACATATACATATGTCCTATAGCGGGAAGGGGTTAAAATGCATTTTGCTGTTTACTGCCCGAAAAGTTAGAAAATATGTATATTAACATTTGCTGTAATCCAAATTATAGACAAAAATGTCTATAAAAATGTGAAAATAATATAGTTTTAAAAACAACTAAAAAAAACAGAGCGGTGCAGTTGCCCATGGCAACCAATCAGATTGCTTCTTTCATTTTTAAAGAGACTTGTGAAAAATGAAAGAAGCAATCTGATTGGTTGCCATGGAAAACTGAACCACTCCTATACACAGGTTTTGAGAAATCTCCCCCATTTTGCCTAAAAAATTTGCCATTTTTGAGTCTCATAATACTGTGCGTGTGCCCATAGCCTTCTTCTGCCTACACCTTCTCTGAAGTAGTGCTGACCAGGTGTATGTTAGCTCAGTGGTTACAGGGGTTCTCTAGGCTACAATCCCACCAAGGACAACATCTGCAAAAGAGTTTGTATGTTTTCCCAGTGTATGCGTGGGTTTCCTTCCATAAAACATAATGATTATTGAATTTAGATTGTAAGCCTCAAAAGACACTGATTTGAGTAATGTAAGTACTGTGGAATATGTTGGTGCTATATAATTAAAAAAATTATTATTATTGCTGTGCAGATTGTTGTATAACCCAGAGGTTTAAAACTTACTGATCATTAAAAGGATTTTCTCACAAACAAAACCTGCCCAGAATAGGTGATAAGTGTCTGACTGACTTCCAGGACTACCATTGATCACTAGAATGAGGGTTCCTTCTCACCCTAAATGGAGCAGTGGCCAGGTATGTATGCATCCACTCCATTCAACTTTTTGAGAATCAGTCAGACTGACCAATCAGAACTTTATCAATTCTAGGTAATAAGGCTTATTCATGGGAAAACCCACAATGGCATGTATGCAGGAGTCATTATTTATAAAAAAAAAAAAAAAAAAAAAAAGTATATTTATTTATTTTTTTGTTTATTTGAAGAATGTCGGATATTGACTTCTCATGCACATTATGTGATGCATTATATAACACAATAAAAGACTAAGACATAGAGATAGCATAGAATTTATTATTTTAAAAGGGGTTATCCACCATGAAGATGATTTTAGTACATAGCTGCCAAAACTGCGTATTTCCTGTTGGATTTTGTTCTCTAAACTACACATCCCATAGTTTCATGCTTGTAAGTTTGAGATCACATCAGCCACCCCACCCATTGAAACACAATGTTTTCTAATCAGGGGGCTTACAGCTGTTGAAAAATTGAAGCAGGATTGGCTCCCTCTGATCACCTGACTAGTGATGTCAGGTCTCGATGCACTGCAACCGGGGACATGAGTAATTTTGTATGCTGTTAAAAATAAATATTGGGGCGATAATCACAGAAGAATTGTGAGAAAACCGTCACACACAGGTACAGACACTATATTATGAACTACACTAACTTTACAGCCCCTGTAGCATAGTCAAATGAAAAAAAAAGATCCTTGAATACCCCTTTAAGTAATAAAACATTTTAATAGTAATACCACTAACTGCCACTAGAGTATGCTACAAAGCACTGAAGAGAATTCCAAAAGTTAGATCTCTGGGAATTTATTTTCATTGTAGAAGGTAGATAATGTTATATTTGTTTCTATGTGTTATGTTGCATACCTAACATCAAGAGACACAGACATGAATCTATAAATATAAAAAAAAAAAAAAAAAAAAAAAAACAGCTTTTCCTGAATAAAAAAGTTTATAAAAAGTGATACAAAAATTTCTATCAAAACAAAAAACAGTACTGATAAAAATTACAAATCACAGCACAAAAATGAGTCCTCAAACAGCCTTGTATACGAAAAAAGTAAAAAAAAAGTTATAGGGGTCAGAATAGAGCCAAAAGAAGGTGCTCAATAGAGCAATTTTTGCTATGTGTATTTTTTTTTTCTACATGGAGATATATTACAATACATCACAGACATAAAACACACCAATAAGGTATCTTATCAAATAAAACTTAACCTTTATTTCAATAATTTAAGATTGATATTAGAAAATTGAAAAAGTGTACAGTATACAATTGGAGACATCAACAAATACAGTGAGGGGGGGAAGGAGATGGGATACAGGTGAGTACCTAATCTAACAATAATCCTGTCCCTACCTGAAGGACATGACCCTCCCTAACCTTGGGGGTCAATTCAGACCGGCTATCTGCGGCGATTCCGGGTCATACGGGTCTCCGGTGACCCGGAAAATAAGGGGATCGGGGGTGTCCAAGACACCCCCAATCCCCCTGAAGGGATAGGAGAGAGGAGGCAGGGGTGGGTTAAAGTTCGGTTCCACCGTTCTGCCCACCCACGATAGTGAGGGCAGAACAGAGGAACTGTAGTGTGACCGGTGGTGGAGGTCCCTTACCGGCGGCGATCCTCTCCCTGGGATGGCGTGCAGCGATCCTGCTGACTACGGAAGCCAGCGAGTTGTTGCCTAGCAACATCTGGAGGGCTACAGTTTGGAGACCACTATACAGTTGTCTCTAAAATGTAGCCCTCCAGATGTAGCAAAACTACAACTCCAAGCATGCCCAGACAGCTGTTTGCTGTCTGGGCATGCTGGGATTTGTAGTTTTGCAACATCTGGAGGGCCACAGTTTGGAGACCACTGTGCAGTGGTCTCTAAACTGTGGCCCTCTAAATCTTGCAAAACTACAACTCCCAGCATGCACGAACAGCAAACGGCTGTCTCGCCATGCTGGGAGTTGTAGTTGCGTGCCTCCAGCTGTTGTATAACTACATCTCCCAGCATGCCCTTCGGCGATCAGTACATGCTGGGAGTTGTAGTTTTGCAACAGCTGGAGGCACACTGGTTGGAAAATACCAAGTTAGGTAAAATAACCTAAATGATTGGTTTTCCAATCAGTGTGCCTCCAGCTGTTGCAAAAGTACGACCCCAGCATGCACGGTCTGTCAGTGCATGCTAGGAGTTGTAGTTTTGCAATAGCTGTGAATGTAGTACACAGGGTACATTCACACAGGCGGGTTTACAGTGATTTCCCTGCTCCAAGTTTGAGCTGTGGCAAATTTTCTGCCGCAGCACAAACTCCTAGCGGGAAACTCATCGTAAATCCTCCCGTGTGAATGTACCCTAAAAACACTACACTACACTACCACATTATAAAAACTGTCCACACCCTCTCCCCCCCACAAACTTATATCGGACGGCAGTGATTCCAAAATGGAGCCTCCAGCTGTTGCAAAACAACAACTCCCAGCATTTCCGGACAGCCACTGAATGTCCCATGCTGGGAGTATAGCCACAGCTCGAGGCACCCTTTTTGGTAATCACTGGAGTAGAATATCCCTATGTCCACCCCTATGCAATCCCTAATTTAGTCCTCAAATGCGCATGGTGCTCTCTAACTTCAGAGCCCTCTCGTATTTCAAGGAAACAGTTTAGGGCCACATATGGGGTATTTACGTACTCGGGAGCAATTGCATTATAAATTTGGGGGGCTTTTTCTCCTTTTACCCCTTATGAAAAGGAAAGGTTGGGGGCTACACCAGACAGTTAGTGTTAAAAAATAAAATAAAAAACAATGTTCACACTAACATGCTGGTGTTGCCTCATACTTTTTATTTTCACAAGCGGTAAAAGGAAAAAAAAGACCCCCAAAATTTGTAACGCAATTTTCGGAAATACCCCGTACGTGGGGCATAAAATGCTCTGCGAATGCACAACATGGCTCAGGAGGGAGAGCGCACTATGTTCATTTGAGGCCTAAATTGGTGATTTGCACAGGAGTGGCTGATTTTACAGCAGTCCAAACATACGAGCAAAAAAATAAATACCCACATGTGACCCCATTTTGGAAACTACACTCCTCATGGAACGTAACAAGGGGTATAGTGAGCCTTAACACCCCACGGAAGTTTGATGAATTTTTGTTAAAGTTAAATGGGAAAATAAAAAATGTTAACTAAAATGCTGGTGTTACCATAAATTTTTCATTTTCACGAGGGAAAATACCAAAAAAGCCCCCCAAAATTTGTTGCCCCATTTCTTCTAAGTAGGAAAATACCCCATATGTGGATGTAAAGTGCTCTGCTGGCAAACTACAATGCTCAGATGAGAAGGAGTGCCATTGGGCTTTTGGAGAGAAAATTTGTCCGGAATTGAAGGCCACGTGTGTTTAAAAAGCCCACATAGTGCCAGACCAATGGACTCCCCCCCCCCAACATGTGACCCCATTTTGGAAACTACACCCCTCACGTAATGTAATAAGGGGTACAGTGAGCATTTACGCCCCACATATATTTGACAGATTTTTGGAACAGTGGTCCGTGAAAATGAAAACTGTAATTTTTCATTTGCACAGCCCACTGTTTCAAAGATCTGTCAAACGCCAGTGGAGTGGAAATGCTCACTGAACACCTTATTCAATTCCGTGAGGGGTCTAGTTTCCAAAATGAGCTCACATGTGGGAGGGTCCACTGTTCTGGCACCACGGGGGGCTTTATAAAAGCACAAGGGCCCCGACTTCTATTCCAACCAAATTCTCTCCAAAAGCTCAATGGTGCTCATTCTCTTCTGAGCATTGCAGTGCGCCAGCAGAGCGCTTGACGTCCACACATGTGGTATTACCATACTCGGAAGAAATGGGGTTAGAATTATTTTTTTTTGGGGGGGGGGGGGTCATTTTCTATTACCCGTTGTAAAAATGTACAATTTTAGGAAAAAAAAAATTTTATTTACACATCCGACTTTAAGAAAAGTTGTCAAACACCTGTGGGGTGTCAAGGCTCACTGTCCCCCTTGTTACGTTCCTTGAGGGGTGTAGTTTCCAAAATAGTATGCCATGTGTTTTTTTTTAATTTGTTTTTTTTTTATGTTCTGGCACCATAGAGGCTTCCTAAATGTGACATGCTCACCAAAAACCATTTCAGCAAAATTTGCTTTCCAAAAGCAAAATGTGACAAATGTGACTTCTCTTCTGAGCATTGTAGTGCGCCCGCAGTGCACTTGACGTCAACACATAGGATATTTAGATACTCAGAAGAGATGGGGTTACAAATTTTGGGGGACATTTTCTCCTATTACCCCTTGTAAAAAATTTAAATTTGGGGAAAAAACAGCATTTTAGTGGGAAAAAATAATTCAATTACACATCCAACTTTAACGAAAAGTCGTTAAACACCTGTGGGGTATTAAGGCTCACTGGACCCCTTGTTATGTTCCTTGAGGGGTGTAGTTTCCAAAATAGTATGCCATGTGGGGGTTTTATATATTTTTTTGCTGTTGTGGAACCATAAAAGCTTCCTAAATGTGACATGCCCCCTAAAAACCATTTCAGAAAAATTCACTCTCCAAAATCCCACTGTCGCTCCTTCCCTTTTGAGCCTTGTAGTGCACCCATAGAGCACTTGACATTCACATATGAGATATTCCCTTACGTCCTAACCAGCAGCACAAGTGGGGTGTTCTGCCCCTGTGAAGCTGGCAGGACGGTGGAATTTTTAATTCCGCCCAAGTAATTAAAGATTTAATTAGACCCCCATATAAGGCCTCCTCCCTTAGGCCACATTGCTTTTTTTCTGTCCTGTGCAGGACAGCAGGACGATGCAGGCTCTGGTTTTTAGTAGAGCCTGCATGGAGTTTTCCCTTCCCCCTCTTTTATGTGGAGAAGGGTTTGTTTGTTTCTAGCAGGGTTGCAGCTTGCTGCCCCTTCTTTTCAGCCTGGGCGGCGTTGTTTTGGCGCTGCCCTAGCTGAGTTTTTTCAGTCTCTGTATCTATGACCCGGGACTTCGGTCCGGGTTCGTAGATACAGTTTATTTTCTTTGTTCAGGCGGCGCTGAGTGCCGCCCTCTATGGTTCAGGGATCCTCCAATCCCTCTGCTACTCGGGCATTCCGCCCTTACCTTTCCGTCAGCGCCGCTGTCTCGCTCCGGTCCTCTGCTGTGTGCAGAGCCGCGGACCGGAAGTGCGTCATCTGACGACTTCCGGTCCGGCATCGGAGCCTTCTGGCGCAATGAGCGCTAGTTTTAACTATTATTTTTACTTAATATATTAGTTACTTGCCCCTTCCAAGGTAAGGAAGGGGCTCAGAGCAAAAATGTTTTATTTCAGATCGTTTTTTTAGATTTCGATCTGGTTGGTGCTCTGACTTCCTGGAGGGGCGCCCTCTCCCCTATTTAAGGCAGTACTGGCCTTCATTTGGCCTCTTGCTGCCTTGCTAGCTTGACTACACTTGTGTGGTTCCTGCTATTCTTGGGTTTTGTAAAAGAGCTTGTCTATTTTTCAATAGGTACTCTTTTTCCATTTGCGTTGCAATGGTAACAGTTCTGGTGTCTTTCTAACCTATTGTTTTAATTCCAGAACTATGTCCACTTCTCCGTCGAGTGATACACATGCTGGTAGTCGCAAGTCTGCTTCAAAGAAGCGCCATCTAACTTGCGCTGACTGTGGTACTCCACTGCCTGATTCCTATGAATACAACAGGTGTCCTGGATGTCGTCCACCCGCTAATCCAGCTGAACCTACAGTCCAGGACATGTTCATCTGGATGAAAGAATTAATGGGAAATTCTATCAACGAGATCAAGAATTCCTTTGCCCCTAAGAGGCCTAGGACCAAGTCTGGTCCTCCATCTGTCGTGGAGGATTCCGTTATGTACGTGGGCGATCAGTCGGAACAGTCAGTAGAGGAAGTGATCTCTCCGCCTCTTTTTCCTGTGGAAAAGACGCAGAGATTGCTTAGATCCATCCGATCAAGGGATCAGGATGTTGATCAAGGGGAAGCCTCTACATCCACCTCTAGAGGACCTCTGGTTTTCAAAGTGGATGATACACTTAGGAAACTGATGGAAGCCGAGTGGAAGCACCCAGACAAGCCTGCTGTTGTTACCCGGAGGTTCAAGCTGATGTTTCCTCTATCAGAAGCTGAGTCGGAATCCTGGATGCCACCGCCAAAAGTGGATATGGCTGTTAACAAGCTGTCCAAGAGGGTTCTAGTTCCTGCAGATGATGGCAGTAACCTCCAGGACCCCCTTGACAGGAAGGTGGACTCCCTTCTAAGACGCAACTATTCGGCGGCCTCAGCATCTGCCTCGGTGGCTGTCGCTTCAAGTGAGGTTGCAGACTTTGTCAAAGAACGCGTACAACGCATTCAGTCTGAGATTGAAAGTAATTTTGCTAGGGAGGATATTCTGGACAGCTTCAAAACGCTACTCCTCGGGGTAGACTTCTTATGCGAATCATCCCAACAGCACCTCAAACTTGCTGCCAAGTCCATGGCACTCTCATCCGCAAGCAGGCGCCCCCTGTGGTTGCATCCCTGGGTAGCTGATAATACCTCAAAGTTCAACCTCTGTGGGATGCCCTTTGAGCCTAATTGGCTCTTTGGGTCTGAGTTAGACCGAATCATGGAGGGTTTTGCGGATAAAAAAGGTAAATGTCTACCTGTACAGTCCTTTCGGGGCAAGGGTAGATCCAGGGGGGGAAGTTCCAGGGCCCTTCCAGATCCCAGAGACGCCAGTCTACTCAAAAGCGTGGTGGAGGCCGCGGCCGCGGTACAGACCGTAAGGCCGAGCTATGACTCTCCTCTAAGGTCCACCAACGTTTCCCCTCTCCCTTCCCCTCGGGAAGTTCAGGTAGAGAAGCTATCTACCAATCCCCCTCCGGTCGGAGGACGTTTAAGTTTGTTTCTGTCAACCTGGATGCAAGAAATCCAGGATCCTTGGGTTCTGGATGTCATTCAGTCGGGGTACAAAATAGATTTCATTTTCCCTCCTCCAAGGAAATTTGTTTTAACAAAGCTACTTCCTCAGCCAAAACAGGCTATTCTAGAGGACTCTGTCCTACAGTACGTGGGGAAACATGCACTAGAAGAAGTTCCCCCCGACCAAAGAGGGTCAGGGGTGTATTCCCCAATATTTCTGGTCCCGAAACCATCGGGTGACTGGCGTATGATCATAGATCTTCCTGGATATCCTGGACCCTCAAGATCTCATGGTTACCATCGACTTGAAGGATGCTTACCTGCATGTTCCTATTTTTCCTGTTCACAGGAAATATTTGAGGGTTGCTGTCACCATAAACGGTATGGTAAAGCATTTCCAGTTCGCTGTTCTGCCTTTCGGCATCACTTCAGCCCCCCACACCTTTACAAAGGTGGTGGCTCCAGTGGTCTCTGCTCTCAGACTAAAAGGTCTAGAGATCATTCCTTATCTAGACGACTGGCTTCTAAAAGCCGCTACTCTAGACGTTCTACAGTCTCATCTTCATCTGGCTCTGGATTTTCTCCAGCGCTTGGGCTGGCTTATAAATTGGGAGAAATCAGAAATCAACCCGTCCACCTCAAGGAAGTTTCTGGGGTTTGTCCTGAACTCCTCTCAGATGACTCTATCCCTCACTCCAGAAAGGAAAGATCGAGTCATAAGAGCCGCCGAGTTTTTGATGGTCCCTCGCAAGGTTCCCATCAGAACTCTAATGAAGATGTTGGGTCATATGTCAGCGTCTGCAGAGGCAGTCCCCTGGGCCCTATGGCACCTCCGGCCTCTCCAAGATCAAGTCTTGAAGGTCTGGAATCACAACCCCAGAGGGTTGGACAAAAAGTGCAACCTGTCGACCGAAGTCCGTGCATCTCTCAGATGGTGGACGAATCTGACAGATGGGAAGTCCTTGATTCAACCTCAGTGGATAACTTTAACCACGGACGCCTCCCTTGTGGGCTGGGGAGCCCATCTGGACGAGAATCCAGTACAGGGTACTTGGAACCCTCAGGAGAGACTTCTCTCCTCCAACATGAGAGAACTGAGAGCAGTTCGTCTAGCTCTTCTCCATTTCGCACCCCTTATTCTAGGGAAAGCGATAAGAGTTCGGTCAGACAACACCACTGTGGTGGCTTACATCAACAGACAGGGTGGCACAAAGTCCCAAGTGCTCCTCAAGGAGACCGGACTAATTCTTTCTTGGGCAGAGCTCAATCTAACCCACCTTTCTGCAGTCCACATCAAGGGGGATCTCAACATAGTGGCAGATCGTCTAAGTCGCGGGCTTCCGGTCCAAGGGGAATGGTCCCTGAACGAAGACATCTTCAAGAAGATAACCCTAAGGTGGGGTATGCCAGAGATAGATCTCATGGCAACTCGTCTGAACGCCAAGGTGAACAAGTTTTGCTCTCTTTACAAAGAGGACAATCCAGTGGCGATAGACGCTCTGTCCATTCCATGGAGGTTCAGGCTGGTCTACATATTCCCTCCACTTTCCATGATACCAAGGGTATTGATGAAAGTCAGGCAAGACCAGACCTCAGTGATTGCCATCATACCATTCTGGCCCAAGAGGTCCTGGTTCACCCAACTCATGAGGATGAGTCAGGGGTGTTATTGGAGGCTTCCCCACGTGCAGAACCTTGTGTCTCACAACACAGACTCCTGCCTAGATCTGAGGAGACTCAATCTGAAAGCCTGGAGATTGACAGGTCCCTACTAAGTAGTGGGCTTCCTGCAGAGGTCTTGAGAACTATTGCACACTCTAGAGCAGAGTCTACAAACAAGGTCTATTCTAGGATAAAGAAGATTTTCCTTCGATGGTGTGCTACGAAAGAGGTAGTAACCTCAGATCCTCCTCTTTCTGCAATTTTACGTTTCCTTCAGGATGGCCTTGACAAGGGTCTTAGCCCATCCACTTTGAGGGTTCAAGTTTCAGCGCTCTCTGCCTTTTTAGGCAGATCTTTATCACAAGAATCCCTAATCAGAAGATTCCTTAAGGGAGCTGAAAGACTTAAACCCACAGTTCTCAGACCCATTCCCAAATGGGATTTCACTATTGTTCTTAAGGGGTTATGCTCACACCCCTTTGAACCTCTGGAAGAAGTCGACTTTAGGTATTTGTCCCTTAAAGTCACCTTCTTATTGGCCATAACCTCAGCCAAAAGGATTGGCGAGCTTCAGGCCCTTTCGGCTTTTGAGCCTTATACGCTTTTTCTCCAGGATAGAGTCCTGTTGAGATTTTTGCCCACCTTTGTTCCTAAGGTCCCGACGTTCTCCAACATCAATCAAGCTATATCCCTTCCAGTTCTGTGTCCTAATCCATCCTCTCCCGAGGAAGCGGCTGACCATTCTCTGGACATTTCAAGAATCCTCAGAATTTACATCTCAAGAACTGGAGAATTTAGAAGATCGGAGCACCTTTTCCTTTTCTGGGAAGAACAAAGGTCTTAAAGCCTCTAAACCCTCTCTGAGTAGATGGATTAAAGAGGCAATCCGGGAGGCTTTTGTAGCCCAGGAGTTAGCTCCTCCTGCCTTTGTCACTGCCCATTCCACTAGGGCAGTCTCCACTTCCTTTGCAGAAAGAAAAGCTGTTCCTCTAGAACAAGTCTGCGCTGCTGCCTCCTGGAGCACGCATAATACATTTATTAGTCATTACAGGGTTAATGCCAAACGATCGGAAGAGTTGGCCTTCGGGCAATCAATCCTAAGTGCCACTCTGCCGTAGTCCCTCCCTATTTGTGTTGTTACTTGCTAAATCCCCACTTGTGCTGCTGGTTAGGACGTAAGGGAAGCGTTCATTTTTTACGTAAATTTGTTTTCCCTTAGTCCTAACAGCAGCACACAAATTTTCCCGCCCAAATTGTTTTGTTTTACTTGTTATTAAGCAATGTGGCCTAAGGGAGGAGGCCTTATATGGGGGTCTAATTAAGTCTTTAATTACTTGGGCGGAATTAAAAATTCCACCGTCCTGCCAGCTTCACAGGGGCAGAACACCCCACTTGTGCTGCTGATAGGACTAAGGGAAAACAAATTTACATTAAAAATTAATGCTTTTCTTACTCAAGAAAAATTGAGTTACAAATTTTACAGTGATTTCTCTCCTTTTACCACTTGTAAAAATTAAAAAACTAGGTCTACAAGAACATGCGCGTGTAAAAAATGAAGATTTTGAATTTTATCCTTCAATTTGCTGCTATTCCTGTGAAACACCTAAAGGGTTAACACACTTAATGAATGTCATTTTGAATACTTTGAGGGGTGCAGTTTTTATAATGGGGTCTCTTATGGGGTATTTCTAATATGAAGGCCCCTCAAATCCACTTCAAAACTGAACGGATCCCTGAAAAATTCTGATTTTGAAAATTTTGTGAAAAATTGCCACACACAGAAACACAATGCAAAGACTATGTGAACTTATCTCCTTTTTATCTGCTTTCAGGTATGATTTTTATATTGCCCACACCTTTTATTTGCCCCAGGTGAGTTTAAAGGAGCATCACATTCTTGAAACAATATTATTTTTCCACAATTTTGAAAGGGTGCCAATAATTTTGTCCAGCCCATGTTTGGAGTTTGGTGTGACATTTATGTCCAATTTGCTTTTTTTCCTCCCTTTTTTGGTTTAGTTCCAATACACACAAAGGGAATAAACATGTGTATAGCAAAACATGTGTTACTGCAATCCTTTTCTGTGAGAAATACTTCATTTCCTTGAAAAATTTCAGGGATGCCAACTAGAGATGAGCGAACTTTTCAAAAATTCGATTCGGCCGATTTGCCGAATTTTCCGGAAAAGTTTGTTTTGATCCGAATTTTTTCGCGGCGAATCTATATTAAAAAAGGCTATTTCTAGCCTACATACAGCCTCTATAGGGGTATAGAACACTTTGCTGTGTTCTCAAATGCATATGGAGTGTGCAGGGTTAGTGAAATGATACTGTTATTTAGAATAACATGCAGATTACTGGCATCGCTTTTAGAATCACTGCCGCACAGCAGCACAATGACAGAGCCTAGTGGTGGCATCAGTGTCAGGAGACCATATAGTGACTGAATGACAGCGTGGAGGTGTTGGCAGCATGAGGAGACCATTTAGTGGCTGAATGGCACAGCTTTGAGGTGTTGGCAGCATGAGGACACCATGTAGTGGCTGAATGACACAGCTTGGATGAGGCTGAAGCATGAGGACACCATATAGTGGCTCAATGACACAGAATGGAGGTGTTGGCAGCATGAGGACACCATATAGTGGCTGAATGGCACAGTGTGGAGGTGTTGGCAGCATGAGGACACCATATAGTGGCTGAATGACACAGCTTGGATGAGGCTGAAGCATGAGGACACCATATAGTGGCTGAATGACACAAAATGGAGGTGTTGGCAGCATGAGGACACCATATAGTGGCTGAATGGCAGTGTGGGCATGTTGGCAGCATGAGGAGACCATATAGTGGCTGAATGACACAGCTTGGATGAGGCTGAAGCATAAGGAGACCATATAGTGGCTGAATGACACAGCTTGGATGAAGCTGAAGCATGAGGACACCATATAGTGGCAGAATGACACAGCATGGAGGTGTTGTCAGGATGAGGAGACCATATAGTGGCTTAATGACACAGAATGGACATGTTGGCAGCATGAGGACACCATATAGTGGCTGAATGACACAGCATGGACATGTTGTCAGCATGAGGATACCATATAGTGGCTGAATGACACAGCATGGATGAGGCTGAAGCATGAGGACACCATATAGTGGCAGAATGACACAGCATGGAGGTGTTGGCTGCATGAGGAGACCATATAGTGGATGAATGGCACAGCCCGGAGTTGCCAACAGCATGAGTAGGCACTAGGCCTTCACAATCCCTAAGATTAAAAGATGAATAAAGAAATTTAAACTGAAGATTTTTGACGAAAAATTTTAAAGGAAATTTAGGACAGCGAGTGCTCTCTATATATTACCAGAATGACGCAGCATGAGGAGACCATTGAAATGTGTGATTTTTTTAATATGAAATTTAAATCAAAATTTTTGTCCCGGAGCCAGCCGTGTGGGTACAAAGGACCTAATCTCACAAGCACCCACAGGGCTCATGTGGCCGTAAGATGTAGGCGCAACGTCTCCATAGCCCTGACCGGCCATTTTTGGTTTTTGTACCTTTGTTTAAGAACAAGCGCATATCCAAGAGTCCAGAAGACTCTATAATGCAGGACAGTGGACCACCAAAAGACATTCTTCTATAAAATAATTTTTTATGAAATAAAGAAGCAGAGTTCATCCCTCCGCGTATTTTTTTTATTTTTTTTATTTTACTTAAAAAAGCACACGCAACAATAGTTCAATGGTGTAATGGTTATTATTGTGGAAAATTCAAGTTTATTACTGTGATAATTATCTGAAAATTTGAAAAAAACACTACCCAAGAGTGTTTAATAACCCCATACATTGCACCATAAATGTTGAAATTTTAATTAAGCATGTATGTATGTATTTCAAAAATCCTAAAATTAAAGGCCCAAGCCCAGAAGCATCAGGAAGTCAAGTACTTCCTGAAAGACTCAGGAGCAGTCAGGAGTAGGCATCAGCAGTACCCAAGAGGCTTTAATAACCCCTTACATTGCACGATCACTCGCGAGATCGAACAATAACAAGTGTGTTATGCCCTCAGATGTCGGGGGCTGCACGCACCCTACACTGAACGGACCAGCGTGTGTCTATCTTTCACCGACAGGTGCGGGTAACCCGCTGAACCCCCTTCGCGATAGGGATCAGGGATTGCAATTATTTGCCCAAGAAAGAAGAATCATAACTAAGCGCTGGTCATAAGCTTGGGTTCATTAAGTCCCTGCCCTTTTTACACACCGCATGTCTCTACTACCGATTTGATGGTTTAGTGAGGTCCTCGGATCGGCCCCGGCGGGGTAGGAGAAGGCCCTAGCAGAGCACCGAGAATTTAAAGATCATTGTTGAAATTAGCATTAAGCATGTATTAGCTACTGCTAAACTTCCAAAAATTTAAGGCCCAAGGCCTGAGGCATCAGGGAGGCAATTATTTCCTGAAAGACACAGAATGAGTCAGGAGCAGTCATTCGCAGTACCCAAGAGGGTTTCATAACCAACCCCTTACATTTAAAAGTCAATGTTGAAATTTGCATTAAGCATGTATTTAGCTACTGCTAAACATACAAAGAATTGAAGGCCCAAGGCCTGAGGGCAGGGAGGCAAGTAGTTCCTGAAAGACACAGAATTAGTATGGAGCAGGCATTCGCAGTACCCAAGAGGGTTTCATAACCCCTTACATTTAAAGATCAATGTTGACATTTGCATTAAGCATATATTTAGCTACTGCTAAACATCCAAAAATTAAAGGCCCAAGGCCAGGAGCATCAGTGAGGCAAGTAGTTCCTGAAAGACACAGGATGAGCCAGGAGCAGGCAATCGCAGTACCCAAGAGGGTTTCCTAGCCAACCCCTTACATTTAAAGATGAATGTTGAAATTTGCATTAAGCATGTATTTAGCTACTGCTAAACATCCAAAAATTAAAGGCCCAAGGCCAGAAGCATCGGTGAGGCAAGTAGTTCCTGAAAGACACAGGATGAGCCAGGAGCAGGCAATCGCAGTACCAAAGAGGATTCCATAACCCTAATTGATAACCCAAGAGGGTTTCATAACAAACCATAATTGGGAAATGTTGGTGTAGCAGCATGGTCAATCTCTTCTGAGGCATCTGGCATTGGTGGCTGGAAATCCTGGCTGATCCATCCCTGATTATTCTTGACAAACGTCAGTCTCTCCACATTTTTGGTGGACAGACGAGTTCGCCTTGGGGTGACTATGGCCCCGGCTGCACTAAACACCCGCTCTGATGGCACACTACTGACAGGACAGCTTTTCCAGGGCAAACTCTGCTAGTTGAGGCCAGAAATCAAGTTTGGCTGCCCAGAAGTCCAGCGGATCTTCAATGGTTGTTGGCATGGCAATGTCAAGGTATACCACCAGCTGCTGGTTCAGGTCCTGCTCCATGTCTACCTGCTGCTGATAAGTTGCTTCACTATGCGGGTGAAGAAAGCTACTCATCAGCGACTGTAGACTCCGGCTGCTGCTGATTGAGCTGGTACTGCTCCTCCCACCCCTCCCCTCCCCAGCAGCCATGGCAGTGGAAGGTGAGCGCAGAGGGCCCCCCGAGTCAGACCTGCGAGTGGATGGACCATGTGGCCAACTGACTACGTAGAATGTCTCTGTAGTAGGTCAGTTTGTCCTCCCTCTCAGTGGGTGTAAAAAAGGCCCCCATTTTGGGACGGTAGCAAGGTTCTAATAAGGTGGAGATCCAGAAGTCATCCCGCTGACGAATTTTGACAATTCGGGGGTCACTATGCAAGCAACTGAGCATGCATCGTGCCATTTGCGCCAGTGACTCGGAGGGACTACCTGCCTCCATCTCCACTGCATACTGCCACGGTGTGTCTGGGTCCTCTGTCTCAACTTCCTCATAACCCTCCAGCTCCTCTGGCTGCTCCTGCTCCTCCTCTCCTGTCCGAAGACTAGAAACACCGGTCATCTCATCCAACCTAAACTGTGCTCCGCTCTGCCCCTCATCCTCCTCCAGTTCAGCCCCCACAGGCCTCATGTAGCCTTGAGATGTAGGCGCAACGTCTCCATTGCCGTGACCAGCCATGGTTTCAATCATTTGTTGTAGGAAATGTAGGAGTGGAATTCGTTCATGGCGTAATCCAGGCAACTCACAAATAATGTGGCTTCCTCAAAGGGCCTCAGCAAACGGCAGGTGTCACGTATGAGCTGCCACTGGTTCACATTGAAGTTACATTGATCAAAAATCGTTACCCTTTGCCTTTGATTTCTGAACTTTTTGATCGTTTACGGGGAACCAGAATCTTCTTCTAAATTGGATCTGCGGGTACATACAATTTTATTGGAATTCGTGAAGGTGATGAATGGAAGACGGCCTTTACACCCGAGACAGACATTTTGAATACCTAGTTGTTACGCCGAGCACTCCGGGTCCCCGCTCCTCCCCGGAGCGCTCGCAACATCCTCGCTACTGCAGCGCCCCGGTCAGATCTACTGACCGGGTGCGCTGCGATACCGCCCCCAGCCGGGATGCGATTCGCGATGCGGGTGGCGCCCGCTCGCGATGCGCACCCCGGCTCCCGTACCTGACTCGCTCTCCGTCGGTCCTGTCCCGGCGCGCGCGGCCCCGCTCCCTAGGGCGCGCGCGCCGGGTCTCTGCGATTTAAAGGGCCACTGCGCCACTGATTGGCGCAGTTGGTCTAATTAGTGTGTTCACCTGTGCACTCCCTATGTATACCTCACTTCCCCTGCACTCCCTCGCCGGATCTTGTTGCCATTGTGCCAGTGAAAGCGATTCCTTGTGTGTTCCTAGCCTGTGTTCCAGACCTCCTGCCGTTGCCCCTGACTACGATCCTTGCTGCCTGCCCCGACCTTCTGCTACGTCCGACCTTGCTCTTGTCTACTCCCTTGTACCGCGCCTATCTTCAGCAGTCAGAGAGGTTGAGCCGTTGCTAGTGGATACGACCTGGTTACTACCGCCGCTGCAAGACCATCCCGCTTTGCGGCGGGCTCTGGTGAATACCAGTAGTAACTTAGAACCGGTCCACTAGCACGGTCCACGCCAATCCCTCTCTGGCACAGAGGATCCACCTCCTGCCAGCCGAATCGTGACACTAGTCATGCCTTTTGGTCTCTGCAATGCTCCTGCTGTCTTCCAAGTATTCGTTAATGACATCTTCTGAGATCTGTTGTATACCTGTGTAGTCGTCTATCTGGATGATATTCTTATTTTCTCTCCCAATTTGGAGGCTCATCATTTCCATGTCCGTCTGGTTCTTCAGCGTCTCCTGGAAAATCATCTGTATGCCAAGCTTGAGAAATGCCTCTTTGAGAGAACAATTCTTCAGTTTCTTGGTTACATTGTCTCCCACCAAGGTCTACAGATGGATCCTGCCAAGCTTTCTGCGGCTTTGGACTGGCCACGTGCTTCTGGTCTACGGTCTATTCAATGATTTTTGGGGTTTCCCAATTACTACCGTCCTCTCCTGTCCGAAGACTAGAAACACCGGTCATCTCATCCAACCTAAACTGTGCTCCGCTCTGCCCCTCATCCTCCTCCAGTTCAGCCCCCACAGGCCTCATGTAGCCTTGAGATGTAGGCGCAACGTCTCCATTGCCGTGACCAGCCATGGTTTCAATCATTTGTTGTAGGAAATGTAGGAGTGGAATTCGTTCATGGCGTAATCCAGGCAACTCACAAATAATGTGGCTTCCTCAAAGGGCCTCAGCAAACGGCAGGTGTCACGTATGAGCTGCCACTGGTTCACATTGAAGTTACATTGATCAAAAATCGTTACCCTTTGCCTTTGATTTCTGAACTTTTTGATCGTTTACGGGGAACCAGAATCTTCTTCTAAATTGGATCTGCGGGTACATACAATTTTATTGGAATTCGTGAAGGTGATGAATGGAAGACGGCCTTTACACCCGAGACAGACATTTTGAATACCTAGTTGTTACGCCGAGCACTCCGGGTCCCCGCTCCTCCCCGGAGCGCTCGCAACATCCTCGCTACTGCAGCGCCCCGGTCAGATCTACTGACCGGGTGCGCTGCGATACCGCCCCCAGCCGGGATGCGATTCGCGATGCGGGTGGCGCCCGCTCGCGATGCGCACCCCGGCTCCCGTACCTGACTCGCTCTCCGTCGGTCCTGTCCCGGCGCGCGCGGCCCCGCTCCCTAGGGCGCGCGCGCGCCGGGTCTCTGCGATTTAAAGGGCCACTGCGCCACTGATTGGCGCAGTTGGTCTAATTAGTGTGTTCACCTGTGCACTCCCTATGTATACCTCACTTCCCCTGCACTCCCTCGCCGGATCTTGTTGCCATTGTGCCAGTGAAAGCGATTCCTTGTGTGTTCCTAGCCTGTGTTCCAGACCTCCTGCCGTTGCCCCTGACTACGATCCTTGCTGCCTGCCCCGACCTTCTGCTACGTCCGACCTTGCTCTTGTCTACTCCCTTGTACCGCGCCTATCTTCAGCAGTCAGAGAGGTTGAGCCGTTGCTAGTGGATACGACCTGGTTACTACCGCCGCTGCAAGACCATCCCGCTTTGCGGCGGGCTCTGGTGAATACCAGTAGTAACTTAGAACCGGTCCACTAGCACGGTCCACGCCAATCCTCTCTGGCACAGAGGATCCACCTCCTGCCAGCCGAATCGTGACACTAGTCATGCCTTTTGGTCTCTGCAATGCTCCTGCTGTCTTCCAAGTATTCGTTAATGACATCTTCTGAGATCTGTTGTATACCTGTGTAGTCGTCTATCTGGATGATATTCTTATTTTCTCTCCCAATTTGGAGGCTCATCATTTCCATGTCCGTCTGGTTCTTCAGCGTCTCCTGGAAAATCATCTGTATGCCAAGCTTGAGAAATGCCTCTTTGAGAGAACAATTCTTCAGTTTCTTGGTTACATTGTCTCCCACCAAGGTCTACAGATGGATCCTGCCAAGCTTTCTGCGGCTTTGGACTGGCCACGTGCTTCTGGTCTACGGTCTATTCAATGATTTTTGGGGTTTCCCAATTACTACCGTCAATTCATTCCACACTTTTCTTCCTTGGTTGCTCCAATTGTAGCCCTTACCAAAAAAAAACTGCAATCCCAAGAACTGGTCTCCTGAGGCTGAGGAGGCTTTCTCTCGGTTAAAATCTGCCTTTGCTTCTGCACCTGTTCTCTCAAGACCTGACCCTGAAAAGCCGTTCTTTTTGGAGGTAGACATATCTTCCGTAGGAGATAGCGCAGTTTTAACTCAGAAAACCTCCAACGGCAAGAATATGACTTGTGGTTTTTTTCTCCTAGACCTTTTCACCTGCGGAGCAGAATTACTCTTTTGGCGATCGGGAACTCCTCGCTATAAAACTTGCCTTAGAAGAATGGTGTCATCTTTTGGAGGGTTCTGCACATCCAGTCAGCATCTTCATGGATCACAAGAACCTTTTGTATCTTCAGTCTGTGCAACGTCTGAATCCCCGCCAGGCAAGATGATCGCTCTTCTTCTCCAAGTTCAATTTCTTAATTTATTTTCCTGCTGACAAAAACATTGGAGCACTCTCCAGGTCCTCTGATGTAGTTGGACAAGATTCCCCTCCTCATCATATTATCCCGCCTGAGTGTTTGGTTCCTGTATCACCAGCAGTTCTCCAGCAAACTCCATCTGGAAGATCCTTCGTGCCACCTTTATTGAGATGCAGAGTGCTGAGCTGGGGTTATTCCTCCCTGGTGGCTGGCCATTCCGATGTAGGGAAGTATTTTCAATTAATCTCTCTGCATTATTGGTGGCCCCACCTCAAACTGAATGTCACAGACTTTGTCAGTTCCTGTGCTACCTGTGCTCGAGACAAGACTCCTCAGCAGAGACCTGCTGGCCTCTTACAGCCTTTTCCTATTCTGGACACTCCTTGGTCTCAAATTGCTATGGACTGTATCACCGATCTGCCCCCATCCTATAACAATATGTCATCTGGGTGGTAGTCGATCGGTTTTCCAAGATGGCTCATTTTATTCCCCTGCCACGGTTTACCATCTGCTCCGCAAATGGCCAAACACTTCCTTCGGCATATCTTCCGCTTACATGGCCTTCCATCTCACATCATCTCTGACCGTGGGGGGGGGGGGGGGGGGGGGGGGCAGTTTGTTTCTAAGTTCTGGTGAGCTTTATGCACTTGTCTAAAGATCAAGTTGGATTTCTCATCTTCCTATCTCCCAAGTGGAGAGAGTGAATCAAGTTCTGGGAAAATATCTTGATCACTCCGGTTTGGCCTGACAGGACGACTGGGTCGATCTTTTACTCTGGGCAGAATTCTCCTACAACCATAGATACTCTAAGGCCACAAAGTCTTCTCCATTTTTTGTTGTCTACGGTCTTCATCCTCGTCCTCTTCCAGTCTCCTCGGACGTGCCAGTTGTTGATGAACTAGTTGGGGATTTCATGTCCATCTGGCAACAGACTCGGCACTCTCTGCTTCAAGACTCCTCCAGTATGAAATGTCAGGCGGATAAGAAAAGAAGACCTCCTCCGTCCTTGTCTCCTGGTGATAAGGTTTGGTCATGCTCCAAGTTTATCCATTTCAAGATTCCCAGCTACAAGTTGGGCCCTCATTTCTTGGGACCGTTTGAGGTTTTACAAAAATTTATACTGTCTCATATAAACTTTGTCTACCTTCTTCTCAAGACAGTTGTGATCAATTGTTTCTCGCATCGCAAAAGTATGTTGCTTCCATTCCTGTTTCTTATTACATCTACGAGGTCAAAGAGATCTTAGCTACTAAAACTGTAAGAGGGAGACACTATTTTTTGGTGGACTGGAAAGGTTTCGGGCCAGAGGAGAGATCTTGGGAGCCGTAGGAGAATATCCCGGATCATGACTTACTTCGGAACTTTTTAAGACCCAAAAAGAGGGGAGACCCAAGGAGGTCTGTCAGGGCTCTCGCTTCGGCGGGTCACTCAAGCCGGGAGTGCTCTCCTATGTTGCCCTCTGCTCCCGGCATTGCCGCGGTTCGCTTTGCGGGACGCACCCGCATGCAAACCCCGGACTGCCACTCACCTTCTGCCCCGTCCTCTTCTTCCTCTGGTGCTCGCGAGCCCCGCTGTCCTCCCCTGCCAGTCTTTGCCGGCGAGCGCATCCCTGCCTCGTAGGGCGTGCACGCGCCGGTTCTTCAAAATTTAAAGGGCCAGTGCACCAATAATTGATGTTTGTCAAAACCAATTCAATTTAGTTCTTGCACTTCCCACTGTTCCATGCCTGATCTTTGTGCCTTGTGAAAGCGTTCCTCTGTGTTTTGCCTATTAGTGTTCCAGACCTCCTGCTAGTGACCTGACCTCGCACCTTTGCTACCTGCCTCCTGACCTTGTACCTGTGACCTGACTTCACTTCTTTGCTGCCTGCCCTTGACCTTCTGCTACGACTGACTATTCTTGTGTACTCCAGAGCCAAGTATCACCTAGGCAGCCTGTGTGGACGAATCATGTCAGGGGTAGTGACCTGGGTGCCACCTGCCGAAGCAAGACCGCCCTGCTTTGTGGCAGGCTTGGGTGAAAACCAGCAGCACCTTAGACTCCGCTCTCTGATACGGTTCAGTCATTGTGTGAAATCACACTGTCCACTCAGGAAGCACTGTCCATTTAGGAAGCAACACTGATTGACAATCAATTTCACATGCTGTTGTGCAAACAGAACAGACAACAGGTGGAAATTATAGGTAATTAGCAAGACACCCCCAATAAAGGAGTGGTTCTGTAGGTGGTGACCAAAGACCACTTCTCAGTTCCTATGCTTCTTGGCTGATGTTTTGGTCACTTTTGAATGCTGGCGGTTCTTTCACTCTAGTGGTCGCATGAGACAGAGTCTACAACCCACATAAGTGGCTCAGGTAGTGCAGCTCATCCAGGATGGCACATCAATGCGAGCTGTGGCAAGGTTTGCTGTGTGTTAGGAGTGGCGCTGCGGTCAGACGTGCTGGCCGCATGCACACTCCCTGTTCTGTCAGCGCTGCGATTCGCATGTCGGGATGCGATCGCACGCAGCCCACTGCCCATTCTTTACCCCGCTCTCCTCGTGCCTCCTCTGTCCTCTCTAGCTGCCGGCGCATGCATTCTCGCTTCCTAGGGCGCGTGCCTGCCAGCTCCCTGAGATTTAAAGGGCTAGTGCACCCTTAATTGGTCCATGTCTGGCGCTGACCTTGTATAGTTCCTCACTTCCTCCTGATCCCCGCCGGATCTTTGTGCCCCACAGCCTTAGAGAAAGCGCACCATTCTTGTGTTCTGCCTTACTTGTACCAGACCTCCTTGCTCCGTTTCCTGACCACGCTCCAGTGCCGCCTGTCCTGACCTTCCTGCCTGTCCCCGACTACGAGCTTGCCTTATCCTTCCTGAGCCACGCTTCACCTCAGCAGCCTGTGTGTCGTATCAGGAGTAGCGACCTGGGTGCCGCCTGCCGCAGTAAGTCCATCTCGCTTTGCGGTGGGCTCTGGTGAAAACCAGCAGCACCTTACACTCCGCTCCCTGGTACGGCCAACGCCATCATCCACACAGGCTCAGCGGATCCCCTTCACCACAGCCGTTACACTGTGTCTGTCAGAGTAGTGTTCAGAGCATGGAGGCGCTACCAGGAGACAGGCCAGTACATCAGGAGACGTGGAGGAGGCCGTAGGAGGGCAACAACCCAGCAGCAGGACCGCTACCTCTGCCTTTGTGCAAAAAGGAGCAGGAGGAGCACTGCCAGAGCCCTGCAAAATGAAATGTGCATGTGTCCACTCAGATGGCCAGAAACAGACTTCATGAGGGTGGTATGAGGGCCCGACATCCACAGGTGGGGGTTGTGTTTACAGCTCAACACCGTGTAGGGCGTTTGTCATTTGCCAGAGAACCCCAAGATTGGCAAATTTGCCACTGGTGCCCTGTGCTCTTCACAGATGAAAGCAGGTTCACACTGAGCACATGTGACAGATGTGAGTCTGGAGACGCTGTGTAGAACATTCTGCTGCCTGCAACATCCTTCAGCATGACCGGTTTGGCGGTGGGTCAGTAATAATGTGGGGTGGCATTTCTTTGGGGGGCCGCACAGCCCTCCATGTGCTTGCCAGAGGTAGCCTGACTGCCATTAAGCACCGAGATGAGATCCTCAGACCCCTTGTGAGACCATATGCTGGTGCGGTTGGCCCTGGGTTCCTCCTAATGCAAGACAATGCTAGACCTCATGTGGCTGGAGTGTGTCAGCAGTTCCTGCAAGAGGAAGGCATTGATGCTATGGACTGGCCCGCCCATTCCCCAGACCTGAATCCAATTGAGCACATCTGGAACATCATGTTTCACTCCAGGTCAAGGTCTGGGAGGACATCCCTCAGGAGACCATCCGCCACCTCATCAGGAGCATGCCCAGGCGTTGTAGGGAGGTCATACGGGCACGTGGAGGCCACACACATTACTGAGCCTCATTTTGAATTGTTTTAAGGACATTACATCAAAGTTGGATCAGCCTGTAGTGTGGTTTTGCACTTTGATTTTGAGTGTGACTCCATCTCCAGACCTCCATGGGTTGATAAATTTGATTTTCATTGATAATTTTTGTGTGATTTTGTTGTCAGCACATTCAACTATGTAAAGACGAAAGTATTTCATACGATTAGTTCATTCATTTAGATCTAGGATGTGGTATCTTAGTGTTCCCTTCATATTTTTGATCAGTGTATTAATAATAATACTAAAATCTTGCAGTTTCCTTTCTGACCACTAGGCCTTAAACTAGGCTGAGACTTTCTGTTGCGTACAGATCGTTTCCCAGCAGTGCCGTTCTTAACATCACAAACAGGATTAGAGTGAAAGGTGTTACGCTATGCGCTCCGGCCTCACAAGCTGGCCGTGGGCGCCTGGTCCCCTTACCTTCTGCTGCCGACGGGGCTGGGACTCGCACTGCGGGATGCACCCACATGCGAGCCCCAGTCCGTCACTCTCCGGGTGTTTCCCCTGCCTCTGCTTCCACCTCTCTGCTCTGGCGCATGTGTCCCCGTCCCTTAGGGCGTGCGCGCGCCGGAGCTTTAAGATTTAAAGGGCAAGTACGCTCATTAGTGTAACCACCTGTGTCTTGTTGATAAATTCCTCCACCCTCCTCAGTTCTCTGCTGAATCCTTGTTGCCTTGTGCCCTAGAGAAAGCGTTCCATTGTATTGCCTTGCCGTGTACCAGATCTCCTGCTCTTGTGACCTTGACCTTGCTTCTCTGCCGCCTGCCTACTGAACTTCTGCTACATCCCGACTACGCTACTGTACGACCTGCCCTGACCTACAGCTATCCTGACTATGAGTTGTCTCATCCCTTCTGTGCTTCGCATCTCCTCAGCCGCCTGTGTGGTCAAGCCGTTGCTGGGGGTTACGACCTGGGTGTCACCTGCAGCAGCAAGCCCATCCTGCTTTGCGGCGGGCTCTGGTGAAGACCAGCGGCACCTTAGACTCCGTTCCCTGGCACGGTCCGAGTCATCTGCCACACAGGTCCAGCGGATCCACATACACCGGAGTTCCTGTCTTCAGAAACGTGAGTGTTACAAAAGGTGACAGAGATACACACAATAGTTGTTGCTTACACATCAGCCTCCTTCTCCCTGTAGAATGATTTTTCCAAAGTTCACCAAGAACATTCAGACCTTTTTCATTCATTCATCTAAATACTGTTAAAACAGCTGAGACAAGATGGCAGCTCCCATAATGATGTTCAAAAATAATAATTTTAGTAATAATAAAAAATGACAATCATAAAATGGAAACAGAATATGTCTCTTGTTGGTAAAACATCTAGGTAATGCATTCCCTTTACTTCAAAATAAAACTTTGCAATTGCCTAGTTCACGGAGCTGATGTCTGCTCTCTTCCCTATCTTTCCTATCAATGCAAAAATGGTACCGCTAAAAAAATGAGCCCTCATACCGCCCCATACGTGGAAAAATAAAAAAGTTATAGGGGTCAGAATATATAAATTTTCCTGCATGTAGTTATGATTTTTTCCAGAAGTACGATAAAATCAAACCTATATAAGTAGGGTAACCTTTTTATTGTATGGGCCTACAGAATAAAGATAAGGTGTAATTTTTACCAAAAATGTACTGTGTAGAAACGTAAGCCCCCAAAAGTTACAAAATGGCAGGTTTTTTTTCTTCTATTTTGTCTCACAATGATATTTTTTTCTGTTTCGCCGTAGATTTTTGGGTAAAATGACTGATTTCATTACAAATTAGAATTGGTGGCGCAAAAAATAAGCCATCATATGGATTTTTAGGTGCAAAATTGAAAGAGTTATGATTTTTTAAAGGTAAGGAGGAAAAAACGAAAATGCAAAAACGGAATGTTTCAGTTTTACATTTTTTGGTATTGAAACTGTGAGCTTACCAGATAGAGGAGGTGATCGCATCAGAATCCTTCACAACAGAGAAGTTTTTTGGATATAATCCTTTCGTACTTTTCAACCATACGGTCTCAATAAGATGTTATCTTGCATTATTAAATGTTTAGGCTCATTCACACTGTACTGTTTATTAATCTAATAATAACTATGTTGCAATATTGTTTTTTTTGCAAGCAACTTATAAAGTCTTAACAGATTTTCATCAAAATGTTTTGTTATATTTTAATCAGTTTCTTTTTGTACAGGATTTTTGCCAATGTTACATCATTTTTATATGTTCATTGTCATGGTGTTAAAGCGGAGTAAGCTATACATTTTGGAACCTATGGGGTTAATTCCCAGGTCAGCGTTTACTTACCTGTCCCATTTGTGCTGTATATATAACTTGCCTTCCCGCTTCCCACCATGCATCTGATGAAAGGTCACATGACCTGAAACGCATCATGCTGGGCGCTTCCAAAGATTTTATCCTTGTTTGTTACTGAAGTTCTTTCATGTCTATGCTTTTAATATGAAGAAATAAAGGTGAAGTTTTCTTATCGCTGGCATCTATCCATTCTTCTGTTTAATTTACAAATCTGTTTAAACCTTCTGGCACCAGTTGATTTAAAAAAAAAAAATGTTTTCCACCGGAGTATACCATTAATCTCCCTATTTAGTAAACAAGCCTTTATACTGTAGGCAAGTCCACCACCATAAGTTATCTACATTTTCACTATAGGTATCTGCTTGGGAATTTTCCATGGTATTATTTCACCTTTTCTAGTATTGTACCTGGATTTGAACAACATTAAAAGATAAGAAAATTTCACCAGTTACTACCCCATTATTAGATGGTGCTCCCCTGTTTTAAGAAATGCAGAAGAACTCTTGTGAATATGCAACAGCAAAATCCAAACTTTACATATACAGTGATCCCTCAACATACGATGATAATCCGTTCCAAATGAACCATCATTACTTGAATTTATCATCTGTTGACGGATCCATGCAATAATAATATACAAAGTTATACTCACGTGTCCCCGCCGTTCTGAATCGTCTCCGCTGCCCTGGATCGTCGCTCTCCATCGCTGTCATCATATCGCCACGCACGCCGCTCCTATTGGATGACGGGATGGCGTGTGCGGCGAAGTGATGACGACGAAGGACAGCAATGGCTATGCAGCGGAGCATGAAGATGACAGTCCAGAGTGTCGGGGACAGGTGAGTGACACTCACCGGAGCACATGGGGCACGTTAACCCCTTAAGGACACAGGGTTTTTCCGTTTTTGCATTTTCATTTTTTCCTCATCACCTTCTAAAAATCATAACGCTTTCAATTTTGCACATAAAATTCCATATGATTGCTTATTTTTTGCGCCACCAATTCTACTTTGCAGTGACATTAGTCATTTTACCAAAAAGTCCACGGCGTA
The DNA here is from genome assembly GCF_029499605.1 of Hyla sarda. NCBI lineage: Eukaryota > Metazoa > Chordata > Amphibia > Anura > Hylidae > Hyla > Hyla sarda. The sequence goes on from NC_079191.1 coordinate 367,293,653, forward strand.
ATGGAAAAAAATTCATTGTGCAACAAAATTGAAGAAAAAATGCCATTTTGTAACATCTGGGGGCTTCCGTTTCTATGCAGTGCATTTTTTGGGTAAAAATGACACCTTATCTTTATTCTGTAGGTCCATATGATTAAAATGATGCCCTACTTATATAGGTTTGATTTTGTCGTGCTTCTGAAAAAAATCATAACTACATGCAGGAAAATTTATATGTTTTTATCAGTACCATTTTTGTATTGATCAGACTTTTTGATCTCTTTTTATTCATTTTTTCATGATATAGTGACCAAAAATATGCTATTTTGGACTTTGGAATTTTTTTGCGCGTACGCCATTTGGTTTAATTAACTATATATTTTTATAAATCGGACATTTCTGCATGCAGTAATGTTTATTTTTATTTACACTGTTTTTTTGTGGGAAAAGGGGGGTGATTCAAACTTTTATTAGGGAAGGGGTTAAATGACCTTTATTAACTTTCTTTTTTTCGCTTTTTATTTTTTTGCAGTGTTATAGCTCCCATAGGGGGGCTATAACACTGCACACTGTCACGACTCGGCTGGCTGGAGGTGGATCCTCTGTGCCAGAGAGGGATTGGCGTGGACCGTGCTGGTGGACCGGTTCTAAGTTGCTACTGGTATTCACCAGAGCCCGCCGCAAAGCGGGATGGTCTTGCAGCGGCGGTAGCAACCAGGTCGTATCCACCAGCAACGGCTCAACCTCTCTGACTGCTGAAGATAGGCGCGGTACAAGGGAGAAGACAAGAGCAAGGTCGGACGTAGCAGAAGGTCAGGGCAGGCAGCAAGGATCGTAGTCAGGGGCAACGGCAGGAGGTCTGGAACACAGGCTAGGAACACACAAGGGAACGCTTTCACTGGCACAATGGCAACAAGATCCGGCGAGGGAGTGCAGGGGAAGTGAGGTATAAGTAGGGAGTGCACAGGTGAGAATACTGATTAGGCCTGCTGCGCCAATCAGTGGCGCAGCGGCCCTTTAAATGGCAGAGACCCGGCGCGCGCGCGCCCTAAGGAGCGGGGCCGCGCGCGCCGGGACAACACAGACGGGGAACGGGTCAGGTACGGGAGCCGAGATGCGCATCGCGAGCGGGCGCGTCCCGCATCGCGAATCGCATCCCGGCTGGGAGTAATATCGCAGCGCACCCGGTCAGCAGGTCTGACCGGGGCGCTGCGAATGAGAGAACGCTGCAAGCGCTCCGGAGAGGAGCGGGGACCCGGAGCGCTCGGCGTAACAGTACCCCCCCCCCTTGGGTCTCCCCCTCTTTTTGGAGCCTGAGAACCTGAGGATAAGACTTTTGTCCAGGATGTTGTCCTCAGGTTCCCAGGATCTCTCCTCAGGGCCACAATTCTCCCAGTCGACCAAGAAGAATCTTTTACCTCTGACCGTTTTGGATGCTAGAATCTCCTTCATAGAAAAGACGTCAGAAGATCCGGAAACTGGAGTGGGAGAAACAACTTTGGGAGAGAAGCGGTTAAGGATGAGTGGTTTAAGGAGAGAGACATGGAAGGCATTGGGAATACGGAGAGAAGGAGGAAGAAGGAGTTTGTAAGAGACAGGGTTGATCTGGCACTTGATTTTGAAAGGACCAAGATAGCGTGGTCCCAGTTTGTAACTGGGGACACGAAAGCGGACATATTTAGCGGAGAGCCATACCTTGTCTCCGGGAGCAAAAATGGGGGGAGTTCTTCTTTTTTTATCAGCAAATCTTTTCATCCGGGATGAAGCCTGTAAAAGAGAATTTTGGGTCTCTTTCCATATGGTGGAAAGATCACGAGTCACTTCATCCACAGCGGGCAAACCAGAGGGCAAGGGAGTAGGGAGGGGGGGAAGAGGGTGACGGCCGTACACCACGAAAAATGGGGACTTGGCAGAAGATTCGGAGACTCTGAAGTTGTATGAGAATTCGGCCCATGGTAGAAGATCTGCCCAGTCATCCTGGCGGGAGGAAACAAAATGCCGTAAATAGTCACCCAGGACCTGATTAACTCTTTCTACTTGCCCATTGGATTGGGGATGATAAGAAGAAGAGAAGTTTAATTTGATCTTGAGCTGTTTACAGAGGGCCCTCCAGAATTTAGACATGAATTGGACGCCTCTATCTGAGACGATATGCGTGGGCAAACCGTGAAGGCGAAAAATGTGTACAAAAAATTGCTTTGCCAACTGAGGCGCTGAAGGAAGACCAGGAAGAGGAATAAAATGTGCCATCTTGGAAAATCGATCAACGACCACCCAAACAACTGTGTTGCCACGGGATGAGGGCAAGTCCGTAATAAAGTCCATACCAATCTGTGACCAAGGCTGTTCAGGAACAGGCAGAGGATGAAGGAGACCAGCAGGCTTCTGGCGAGGAGTCTTATCCCGGGCACAGACAGTACAGGCCCGCACGAAATCAATAACATCAGTCTCCAGAGTCGGCCACCAATAAAATCGAGAGATGAGTTGCAAGGATTTTTTGATGCCCACATGGCCTGCGAGGTGGGAGGAGTGTCCCCATTTGAGAATCCCGAGACGCTGGCGTGGAGAAACGAAGGTCTTCCCTGGAGGAGTTTGCCTGATGGAAGCTGGAGAAGTGGAGATCAGACAGTCCGGAGGAATGATGTGTTGCGGAGAGACCTCTACTTCAGAGGCATCAGAAGAACGAGAGAGGGCATCGGCCCTAATGTTCTTGTTAGCAGGGCGAAAATGGATTTCAAAGTTAAAACGGGCAAAGAACAACGACCACCTAGCCTGGCGAGGGTTCAGTCGTTGGGCAGACTGGAGGTAGGAGAGATTCTTGTGATCAGTGTATATGATAACTGGAAATTTTGATCCCTCCAGCAGATGCCTCCATTCCTCAAGCGCCAATTTAATGGCCAGTAGTTCTCGATCCCCGATGGAATAGTTTCTCTCCGCCGGGGAGAAGGTCCTAGAAAAAAAAACACAAGTCACAGCATGCCCGGAAGAATTTTTTTGTAGAAGGACAGCTCCAGCTCCCACTGAGGAGACATCTACCTCCAATAGGAAGGGTTTAGATGGGTCAGGTCTGGAGAGCACGGGAGCGGAAGAAAAGGCAGACTTGAGATGTTTAAATGCGTCTTCCGCTTGGGGGGACCAGGACTTGGGATTGGCATTTTTCTTGGTTAAAGCCACGATAGGAGCCACAATAGTGGAAAAGTGTGGAATAAACTGTCTGTAATAATTGGCGAACCCCAAAAAACGTTGGATAGCACGGAGTCCGGAGGGGCATGGCCAATCTAAGACGGCAGAGAGTTTATCTGGGTCCATTTGTAGTCCCTGGCCAGAGACCAAGTATCCTAGGAAAGGAAGAGATTGACATTCAAACAGACATTTCTCCATTTTGGCATAAAGTTGATTGTCACGAAGTCTCTGAAGAACCATGCGGACATGCTGGCGGTGTTCTTCTAAGTTGGCAGAAAAAAACAGAATATCGTCCAGATAAACCACAACACAGGAATATAGGAGATCACGAAAAATTTAATTAACAAAGTCTTGGAAGACGGCAGGGGCGTTGCATAGGCCAAAGGGCATGACCAGATACTCAAAGTGTCCATCTCTGGTGTTAAATGCGGTCTTCCATTCGTCCCCCTCCCTGATGCGGATGAGATTATAAGCACCTCTTAAGTCCAGTTTGGTAAAGATGTGGGCACCTTGTAAGCAATCAAAGAGTTCCGAGATAAGAGGTAAGGGGTAGCGGTTTTTTACCGTGATTTTATTTAGTCCGCGGTAATCAATACAAGGACGTAGGGAGCCATCTTTTTTGGACACAAAAAAAAAATCCAGCTCCGGCAGGAGAGGAGGACTTGCGGATAAACCCCTTTTTTAAATTCTCCTGGATGTACTCCGACATGGCAAGAGTCTCTGGAGCAGACAGAGGATAGATTCTGCCCCGGGGTGGGGTAGTACCCGGGAGGAGGTCAATAGGGCAGTCATAAGGCCTGTGAGGAGGCAAAGTCTCAGCTTGCTTTTTGCAAAAAACGTCAGAATAGTCCATATAAGCCTTAGGAAGACCGGATACAGGGGGAACCACAGGGTCACGGCAAGGAGTACTGGGCACCGATTTAAGACAGTCCTTGTGACAAGAAGTACCCCAGTTCTTGATTTCTCCTGTGGACCAATCAAGGGTTGGGGAATGGCGTTGAAGCCACGGTAATCCAAGAAGAATTTCAGAAGTGCAGTTGGAGAGGACCAAAAATTCAATTTTTTCGTGATGAGGTCCGATGCACATTAGGATAGGTTCCGTGCGGTAACGCACGGTACAGTCCAATCTTTCATTGTTAACAGAATTGATGTAGAGGGGTCTGGCGAGACTGGTCACCGGGATGTTGAACCTGTTGATGAGAGAGGCCAAAATAAAATTTCCTGCAGATCCGGAATCCAAGAAGGCCGTAGCAGAGAAGGAGAAGGTAGAGGAAGATATCCGCACAGGCACAGTAAGGCGTGGAGAAGCAGAGTAGACATCAAGAACTGTCTCATCTTTGTGCGGAGTCAGCATACGTCTTTCCAGGCGGGGAGGACGGATAGGACAATCTTTCAAGAAGTGTTCGGTACCGGCACAGTACAGGCATAGGTTCTCCATGCGGCGTCGTGTCCTCTCTTGAGGTGTCAAGCGAGACCGGTCAACTTGCATAGCCTCCACGGCGGGAGGCACAGGAACGGATTGCAGAGGACCAGAGGAGAGAGGAGCCGGGGAGAGAAACCGCCTCGTGCGAACAAAGTCCATATCCTGGCGGAGCTCCTGACGCCTTTCGGAAAAACGCATGTCAATGCGGGTGGCAAGATGAATAAGTTCATGCAGGTTAGCAGGAATTTCTCGTGCGGCCAGCACATCTTTAATGTTGCTGGATAGGCCTTTTTTAAAGGTCGCGCAGAGGGCCTCATTATTCCAGGATAATTCGGAGGCAAGAGTACGGAATTGGATGGCGTACTCGCCAACAGAAGAATTACCCTGGACCAGGTTCAGCAGGGCAGTCTCAGCAGAAGAGGCTCGGGCAGGTTCCTCAAAGACACTTCGGATCTCCGTGAAGAAGGAGTGTACAGAGGCAGTGACGGGGTCATTGCGGTCCCAGAGCGGTGTGGCCCATGACAGAGCTTTCCCAGACAGAAGGCTGACTACGAAAGCCACCTTAGACCTTTCAGTAGGAAACTGGTCCGACATCATCTCCAAGTGCAGGGAACATTGTGAAAGAAAGCCACGGCAAAACTTAGAGTCCCCATCAAATTTATCCGGCAAGGATAATCGTAAGCCGGAAGCGGCCACTCGCTGCGGAGGAGGTGCAGGAGCTGGCGGAGGAGATTGTTGCTGGAGCTGTGGTAATAGCTGCTGTAGCATCACGGTCAGTTGAGACAGCTGGTGACCTTGTTGCGCTATCTGTTGCGACTGCTGGGCGACCACCGTGGTGAGGTCGGCGACAACTGGCAGTGGGACTTCAGCGGGATCCATGGCCGGATCTACTGTCACGACTCGGCTGGCTGGAGGTGGATCCTCTGTGCCAGAGAGGGATTGGCGTGGACCGTGCTGGTGGACCGGTTCTAAGTTGCTACTGGTATTCACCAGAGCCCGCCGCAAAGCGGGATGGTCTTGCAGCGGCGGTAGCAACCAGGTCGTATCCACCAGCAACGGCTCAACCTCTCTGACTGCTGAAGATAGGCGCGGTACAAGGGAGAAGACAAGAGCAAGGTCGGACGTAGCAGAAGGTCAGGGCAGGCAGCAAGGATCGTAGTCAGGGGCAACGGCAGGAGGTCTGGAACACAGGCTAGGAACACACAAGGGAACGCTTTCACTGGCACAATGGCAACAAGATCCGGCGAGGGAGTGCAGGGGAAGTGAGGTATAAGTAGGGAGTGCACAGGTAAGAATACTGATTAGGCCTGCTGCGCCAATCAGTGGCGCAGCGGCCCTTTAAATGGCAGAGACCCGGCGCGCGCGCGCCCTAAGGAGCGGGGCCGCGCGCGCCGGGACAACACAGACGGGGAACGGGTCAGGTACGGGAGCCGAGATGCGCATCGCGAGCGGGCGCGTCCCGCATCGCGAATCACATCCCGGCTGGGAGTAATATCGCAGCGCACCCGGTCAGCAGGTCTGACCGGGGCGCTGCGAATGAGAGAGCGCTGCGAGCGCTCCGGGGAGGAGCGGGGACCCGGAGCGCTCGGCGTAACACACACACTGATCTTTTACACTGATCCCTGCAAAGCCATAGCTTTGCATGGATCAGTGTTATAGGCGGTCGATTGCTTAAGCCTGTTTCTCAGGCTTGGAGCAATCAAACGCCGATCGGATGCGACAGAGCAAGGTAAGGGGACCTCCGCTCGCGTCCTAGCTGAACGGGAAATTGCGATTTTATCGCGATAGTCCCGATCAGCCCGACTGAGCTGCCGGGAAGCATTCACTTTCATTTTATCAACTTTGATCGCTGCGTCTAAAGGGTTAATAGTACGTGGCACAACGATCGGTGCCGCACGCTATTAACCCAGGGTCCCAGCTATCATTAGCAATGAAGCAGGCTGGATGGCCGTTTAGGCGACGGCCCCGACATACAAAAGCATCATATGTTGATGTTGCCTTCAACATACGATGGCCTCTGAGAGGCCAACGTATGTTGAAATGATTGGATGTCAGGGCCATCGTAGGTCGGGGGATCACTGTACTCTTTGCAGCCATTGAGTAGGTATCTTGAGGGGACTAAGAATCCTTTACCACCTACTAACACAAAATAAATCGACCTAATAATAAAAATGACAAAAAGTTAAAGAGTACCTGTCACCAAATAAAACTTTTAATATACTGTAGTGTTCTTTGTGTAATTAACAGTAGATAAGCAATTTGACCGTGTAGTAGGAGATGTCGGCGCTGGATAGAGGAACCAGGAGGAGTGCAGCATAAAATCAAGTTGGGTTTATTAGATGCAACGCGTTTCGCTGCGCATGCGCAGCTTCATCAGGCATGGCAAGATTGGGTTCACAGGAGGTATAAATACCTCCAAGTGTTAACCCTTTATGTTACATAAAATTATATATATCAAAAAAGTATAACAATCAGTATAACAAAAGTATAACAATCAGAATATATAAACACCACATGAGATACATATCACTGTTCATATCATATGTTTAAACAACAATTAAAACATTATAACATTAGTATCGTAAATAGAATGTCACAAATCATTGTATATGTACACAGAAACAGTTTGTAAGGGGTTAATATCCTCCAAGTACACCAGCCGGAGACCTCGTCAATCAATTTCAGGAACCTGGATCTCAAGGCGAGGTAACGGAGTGTGAATGGTGAACTTAGAAAAAGGCAATAGAAAAACAAAAAAAATAAAATAAAAAATTATTTATTTTTTTCTTTTTATTTTCTTTCCCCCTTCTTTAAAATTATTTATAAAAAATATATAAATTTATGGATTATAGAACTGGGATATACAAGTCCGTCAGGTCAGATTCACAACATGCCGTCCCCACAGGAGTTTCCAAACCACCGTCCGAGGGCGCGTGGATTATGGAGCCCCACATGGTGAGAAGGCAGTGTGTGAATACCGGCCGACAAACCAATAAATCCTCAAATTATCTACAGACATGCCTCACACCGAAACGATCTTGGTAAGGAGGGAAAAAGGGAAAAGGGAAGGGAGGGGCTGTGAACACAAGGCGCAGGTGGTAATACCGTAGCGTGTGTATATAGAGCGACTAAATTTATATAGAAAAAACTCTTACTATTGTACATATACAATATTTGTTGTACAGATAGCTTCATAGATTACAAAACAATGGAAAAAGAACTAAGTACATCTAATATGGACAAGCACCGATGGAGCAAATTAGTTTTTATCCTACCTAACTGTCTCTATACATTCATTAAATCCGTAAGGGGTTAAAGTTTGGAGTTTGTGGATCCAAAAGGATTCCCTATTGATTAATTTTTGATATCTATTGGGTGTATTGGGTAAAATAGATTCTAAAATGATTAATTTTAATGATTCTGATTCTTATAAAATATACCACTATACAGAAATCTGAATGCTCTTCATGCAATAAGAACCAATGTTGCCACTGGATTAACAAAACTGATGTCTTTTCATCCTACCAGACACAATCTATTTTTAAAATAAAGGGTTGTCTTAGTTGCTACACAGATCATGCAATTTACCTAATTTCTTGTGGTTGCAATATGAAATATGTTGGTCGCACAATTCAAACTGTTCGGGCCAGAATGAATAAGCACCGATGGAACATTAATCATGGATTCCTACTTCATAGCTTGTCACGTCATTTTTTCACTGTACACAATAAAAATAAAAATACAGAATCATTAAAATTAAAATTAAGCATTTTAGAATCTATTTTACCCAATACACCCAATAGATATAAAAAATCAATCAATAGGGAATCCTTTTGGATCCACAAACTCCAAACTTTAACCCCTTACGGATTTAACGAATGCATAGAGACAGTTAGGTAGGATAAAAACTAATTTGCTCCATCGGTGCTTGTCCATATTAGATGTACTTAGTTCTTTTTCCATTGTTTTGTAATCTATGAAGCTATCTGTTCAACAAATATTGTATATGTACAATAGTAAGAGTTTTTTCTATATAAATTTAGTCGCTCTATATACACACGCTACGGTATTACCACCTGCGCCTTGTGTTCACAGCCCCTCCCTTCCCTTTTCCCTTTTTCCCTCCTTACCAAGATCGTTTCGGTGTGAGGCATGTCTGTAGATAATTTGAGGATTTATTGGTTCGTCGGCCGATATTCACACACTGCCTTCTCACCATGTGGGGCTCCATTATCCACCCGCCCTCGGACGGTGGTTTGGAAACTCCTGTGGGGACGGCATGTTGTGAATCTGACCTGACGGACTTGTATATCCCAGTTCTATAATCCATAAATTTATATATTTTTTATAAATAATTTTAAAGAAGGGGGAAAGAAAATAAAAAGAAAAAAATAAAGAATTTTTTATTTTATTTTTTTTGTTTTTCTATTGCCTTTTTCTAAGTTCACCATTCACACTCCGTTACCTCGCCTTGAGATCCAGGTTCCTGAAATTGATTGACGAGGTCTCCGGCTGGTGTACTTGGAGGATATTAACCCCTTACAAACTGTTTCTGTGTACATATACAATGATTTGTGACATTCTATTTACGATACTAATGTTATAATGTTTTAATTGTTGTTTAAACATATGATATGAACAGTGATATGTATCTCATGTGGTGTTTATATATTCTGATTGTTATACTTTTGTTATACTGATTGTTATACTTTTTTGATATATATAATTTTATGTAACATAAAGGGTTAACACTTGGAGGTATTTATACCTCCTGTGAACCCAATCTTGCCATGCCTGATGAAGCTGCGCATGCGTAGCGAAACGCGTTGCATCTAATAAACCCAACTTGATTTTATGCTGCACTCCTCCTGGTTCCTCTATCCAGCGCCGACATCTCCTACTACACGGTCAAATTGCTTATCTACTGCCTCTTAGGAGGGCTGCGGATGAGGACACAAGCATTTACAGGCGCTTCCCATTGTTGTGTGTGTGCACACAACCAACTCTGGTAAGCGGCGTGGGATAAATCGTTTCCCTTCCCTATGGGCCTGACCTGCTGATCCCGCACATGGAGCGCCTTCTGCTTTCCTTTTAGATTGTGTAATTAACAGACACTTTCCCTTTCACTTGTTTTTAAAATTAACAATATAAATATGTTTAAAATGTAATATAAAAAACTACGATGGGTTTACTGTTTACCTCAGTCTGGATGGAACTGGTCAGAGTTGTGGTACTCATGACCGGTAGTTACACGCATTTTGCATTAAAACATGCATTGTGTGGTTTCAGCTCTGTAAGGAGCTCAGGAGGAGAAAAGGAAAACTGACAAACTTTCACAAGAAATCTCTTTGCTGTATAACATTATATTCTATACTTTGCGATTTAGAGCCCGTTTAAAAAAAAAAATTATTCAATGTAAACATAAACTCCCACAGTAGTAGTAGTAGTAGTAGTAGAAGTTTCTATTTCTGGTGAAATTATTTTAGATAATGACATAAGAGTTTTCTTATCTCTTTCGCAAAATGATCTTTGACACTTATAATTATAGAGCATTTCCCCTAACAACTCTATACAACACCTAAAGGTAAAAGACAATTGATCAATTTTTAATACCGTCACTTGTGTTCTATAGTGAAGCAGTGTAGCTGTCTCCGGCACTTGCAATGAATCACAGGAATCTTGCTTACAGCACATTAAACCCTATAATTATGTACCAGCAGTGTGAAAGAAAAGGGAGTAGCTGTAAAAAACAACAACGGTCAGCCAAATGTTACTTACATAACCAGCACAAAACAGACTACCTGTAATTCAGGTGATGAACACAAGGAGCTGACTGAGCTTTTCCTAATGTAGAAACAGTAGTATTATATAATGAGGAAGCAGTGAAGCAAACTGCATGCCCAAGCAGCTGACACTACATAAGAATAGGAATAGGGCTACGATTTACCTCCTGTATATTGAAGGATATTTTTGTAAATTCTTCATTTAGCAAGAAACATTGAGAACACAATTCCCAAAGAAACAGAAATGCTAATATTGATGTAGAATGGGGATACAGTGACCCCTCGACTTATGATGGCCTCGACATATGATCATTTCAACATATGATGGCCTCTCAGAGCCCATCGTATGTTGAAGGCAGCCTCGACATATGATGCTGCTGTGTGTCGGGGCCATCATACAAACAGCTATCTGACAGCGCTGACAACTTCAGCAACTGACAGATAGTTGTTTAATGTGCCCCGTGTGCCCCGTTCTGCCTCCTGTTACTCACATGCTGTCCTGCTAACTCATACAGGCTTCCACTGTGAGCTCCATGTAAGCCCCGCCCCCCCAGTGCCGCCATAGCCAATAGCCTGCAGCATCTTGCTGCAGGCATCCAATGAGCTGCTGGCTGCCCTCCCCTTCCTTTCCTATAGAGCTGTAGTCGGCAGGATCGTAATGGAGGACATTCTGTCTCCCCTGAAGGTATTTAAAGAACTGTACAGTACTGTATGCGATGTCACAGCTTCATGCACATTTTGGGGTGGATATGTACAGAGCCCTTTTTTTTTTTTGTGGCTTCACTATTGTTTATGTGCCTGTTGGTGCTGCGCTGTCTTCCTCCCTGGCATAAACTCCGGCCTCAGCTCAGTGACGCAAGACTCCGCCCACCAACATCACAAAATGCGGGCTCAAAATGAAAAAAAGCCTCCATAGTACGGATATTCATGGTGCGGCATGTTTTTCATATTTTTAAGTTTCTGAGGAGGGTGGATGGGTTGTTGCGGATAGTTGGAGTGCAGTTATTTAGTGCCATGCAGGCCAGTCAGGGTGTCACCCGATGAGGTACGCCCCCCCTCCCCCTCACTCTCTAGCAACGCTACTGATAATAAAGGGTAGATAAAGAACTTCGGCTATTAACATAAGGGAAAACTTTTCTGCTTTTGAAAAATGCTTTTGTAAGCAGGTTTCCCGGGTTTTGATTTATTTATCAAGGTCGTGCGACTATTTTATAAATAGGTCGCATGTAAGCAAAAGTAAGTTAAAAATTGTCATATAAAAGCCATACATTTGAAAAGAATGATAAATCTCCTTCATAGAGGTAAGAATACATTTTTAAACATACTAATTTCTTGCAAAAAGTTATAATTATTAAACAGAAGTAAAACAAAATCAAACCTATATAGGTTGGGTATCAATTTAATCGTATAGACCTATAGAATAGAGATAACGTGTGATTTTTACCCAAAAGTGCACTGCGTAGAATCAGAAGCCCCCACATGTTACAAAATGGCTTTTTTTTACCCAATTTTGACTAAGAAATATTTTGTTTCTGGTTTCACCATAGCTTTTGTGGTGAAATGATTGATGGTTTTACAAAGTAAAATTGGTGGCACAAAAAACGAGCCCTCATATGGGTCTGTAGGTGGAAAATTGAAAGTGTTATAATTTTTAAAAGGTGAGGAGAAAAAAACGAAAGTGCAAAAAATTACAAATGGCCCGGTCCTTAAGGGGTTAAGCCATATGCACAGCACCTGTACAGCAGTGCATAATCCTATGTGTGCTTAAGGTACAGTATAGATCCTTAACAGAGTCTATGGGCTAAGCAATAAGTATCTGTACAACACTCCATATGTTCACTGTCACAGATCTGCTCAATATTCAGGTCCTGAGAGATTTTGTCAGATATAGTAATGACCTACTTGCATTGATCTCTATGTAAGTAGCTTGACCCTATAGCAGCAGACACTGCTACTGCAATAAAAAAAGGAAAAAAGAAAGAAAGCTTGAGCATGAGCACTACTGTGTTTAGATTAGTAAACATTACTAGTTCCATTACTTTTTAGCCCCTTAACGGGGGGGGGGCAAATAAAATAAAACGACACCATGTTTGTATAGTTTTTGTTATGTTCACACACCAACTGATTATGAGAACGAGCGAGGAGAGAAATGGGTGCTCCTCTGTGTCTATAAGCCCTGGACATCATCATAGACTTACATTGTAAGTCTGTCCAGGTCATGTGACACAGAGCCAGGAGAGAACATGGTAAGTGCACATGCCTCCTGGTTCATTCTCGTGGTTGGTCAGGGTCTAACCCTAACCGATCAAAACCTTTGATGAGTCTCTATGACATATCAAATGTTTGCTCATGAAATGTACCTATAATGTACCTATAATGATGCAAAATGTTTAACCCCTTAAAGATGCAGGACGTATAGGTAAGCCCTGACATTCTGGTACTTAAAGGGGTACTCCACTGGAAAACTTTTTTTTTTAAATCAATTGGTGCCCGAAAGTTAAACAGATTTGTAAATTAATTCTATAAAAAAAAAGCTGCTGTATACTACAGAGGAAGTTCTTTTCTTTTTTAATATACTTTCTGTCTGACCACAGTGCTCTCTGCTGACACCTCTGTCCATGTCTCTGAAATGGTGTTTTGTCAAAGGGGAGCTATTCACCAGGAATTGCTTGAAGGATTGCCTAATGGATATGGCAATGGATACCAGCCTTAGGCTTAGTTTCCACTTGTTTTTTTTCTGGCAGTTTTTGTAAAACTGCCACTGCAGTTTTTGAGCCAAAGTCAGAAGTGGATCCATAAGGGAGGAGAAGTGAAAGTCCTTCCATTATATTTCCCATTCCTTTTGAATACACTTCTGCTTTGGGCTCAAAAACTGCAGTGGCAGTTTTCCAAAAACTGCCAGAAAAAAAAACAAGTGGAAACTTAGCCTTACCACGACCCCCGGCTATGAAAGCTGTATACAGAAGCAAATACAATTGTTCCCAAGAACCACATTTTTACCAGTAAACCTCCAGGCTTGACCCGAGAGGAAGGGATCAGCTCACTAACGTGCAAGGCTCTGAAAAAGGCTAAGCAGACACTGATCACAAAGACTGTGGACTAAAAAGGGAAGAGGTATACTTTTTTATACACTAAGACTAAAGAAGAAAGCATTTTGTGGTAGTGGGGTGTGATGAGGGCAGATGTTGTAACCCTAGGGGCATATGGCATTAACCCCTTGTATTTGTGATGCCATTGCGTGGTTTAGCCTAAAACCCCTTGAATGTATACCGCTGGATCCTGGGCTAGGCATGGGACAAAAAAGACTCCAATGCTAAGTTTGGGACAACGGTAGCTTTACTGAGGGTAGACAGTTGGTATACAGTTCAGCCCGGGCCCAAGGAGGTGACCAGTTAAGCAGAGACCTTAAGGGCTTGCTGGGACTGGTAGTAGGACTGGACAATTGAATGCCGACCATGCTGACTTGACAAATGACACGGACGGACTTGACTCATAAAGTTGTGACTTTAGCTTACGTGAATTGATGGTGGCTGAAGGACTTGACTTTGAGGCCACCAACACTCTGGACGCACATACTAGGCACGACTGCACTGGATCTCAGCAGGAAGCAAGAGCTCTAAGCTCCAAAAGAGAGAAGCTAGCTCCACCCAGGGCTTATATGGGGGAGACTAGCAGGGAGCCCATAGGTCACTCTTGGGATCACCTGGTCACTGGTACCACCTGGGTAACAATCACATGACATAACTCTTAAAGATTGTAACACTTACATTTCAGTAGACTGGAACACTGATGATAGTGGATCCGCTGGACCTGTGTGGTAGATGACTTGGACTGTACCAGGGAGCAGAGTCTAAGGTGCTGCTGGTTTTCACCAGAGCCCGCCGCAAAACGGGATGGACTTGCTGTGGCAGGTGGCACCCAGGTCGCTACCCCTGGCATGGCTCGACCACACAGGTGGCTGAGGAGATTTGAGGCACAGGTGGGATAAGGCAACTCATGGTCTGGATAGCAGGATATCAGGGCAGGCGGCACAGTAGCGTAGTCAGGAATGTAGCAAAAGGTCAGCAGGCAGGCCGCAAAGGACCAAGGTCAGGTCACGGAGCAAGGGTATGATACACGGCAAGGCAATACACAGCAATGCTTTCTCTAAGGCTCTAGAGACACACGTGTTACTTCACTAATGGGCACACTGGCCCTTTAAATCTTAAAGCTCCTACGCGCATGTGCCCTAGGGGACGGGGACACATGTGCCAGAGCAGAGAGGCAGAGGCAGGGGCAGGAGAACAACCAGGTGAGTGACGGTGTGGGATTCGCATTCGGGCGTGTCCCACGATGCGAATCCCAGCCCTGCCAGCAGTAGCAGGTAACGGGACCAAATGCTCATGGCCAGCATGTGCGGCTGGAGCGCATAATGTTACAGTACCCCCCCTTTGGTCTCCCCCTCCTTTTACGATCCAGAAAACTCCTGAGAAGGTCATGTTCCAGGATATTCTCCTCAGGCTCCCAAGATCTCTCCTCAGGACCCCAAGATCTCTCCTCAGGACCGTAACCCTCCCAGTCGACCAGAAAAAAATTGTTTACCTCTCACCGTTTTAGTGGCAAGAATCTCTTTAACTTTGCAGACATCAGAAGAGCCGGAGACAGGTGTGGGGGACAAGATTCTTTTGAGAAAACCGGTTTATGACAAGATGCTTGAGGAGAGAGACGTGGAAATTGGGAATATGTAATGTAGCAGGTAGACTGAGTTTGTAGGAGACAGGATTCATTTTTTGTAGAATCTGGAAGGGACCAAGGTAGCGAGGACCAAGCTTGAAACAGGGTATCTTGAAGCGGATGTACTTGGATGAAAGCCACACCATGTCACCAGGAAAAAAGGACGGAGGAGATCTTCTACTCTTATCAGCTTGCGCCTTCATGCGTGAAGAAGCCTGGGATAACAACTGTCGGGTCTGTTGCCAGATGGTGGAGAAGTCACTGACCAGCTCATCAACAGCAGGCACACTGGAGGAAACTGGGAGAGGAAGAGGAGAACGGGGATGGAGTCCGTAGACAACAAAAAGTGAGATGACCTCGTGAACTCGGAATCCTTATGATTATATGAGAATTCAGCCCAGGGGAGAAGGTCGACCCAATCGTCTTGGCGAGCTGAAACAAAATGCCAAAGATAAGTCTCAAGAATTTGATTAACCCTCTCCACCTGACCATTGGACTGAGGGTGGTAGGCCGAGGAGAAGTCCAGATTGATGTCCAGACGGTTACAAAGGGCTTGCCAGAACTTAGAGACAAACTTCACTCCATGATCCCAAACGATAAGCTGAGGAAGACCATGTAGACAAAAGATATGTAACAAGAAGTACTTCAACAGCTGTGGGGCAGAAGAAAGACCTGGTAGAGGAATGAAATGAGCCGTCTTTGAAAACCAATCTACAACGACCCAAATGATAGTGCTATTATGAGAAGGTGGCAAATCGGTGATGAAATCCATGGCCATATGGGACCATGGAATCTATGAAATGGGTAAAGGCTGTAAGAGTCCTGCAGGTCTCTGTCGAGGAGTTTTGTCATGGGCGCAAGTTTAACAAGAACGAACATTCAAGATGGGGCCACCAGTAGTGTCGGGAGATTAGAAATAGAGTCTTGCGTATACCGGGATGACCTGCTGTCAAGGAAGAATGACCCCATGTCAGTACCTCGTGTCTCAATCTGGCGGGCACAAAGGATTTTCCCAGAGAAACTTGCTGAATTTTAGCAGGAGCAGCTGGAATCAAATGGTCAGGAGGAATAATATGCCAAGGAGTGGAGTCCAAACCAATGACGTCAGAGGACCTGGAGAGAGCATGTGCCCTGATGTTATTATCTGCCGGATGGAAGTGATGAAGAAGTTGAACCTAGAAAAGAACAGTGACCACCTTGCCTGGCGGGGGTTCAAATGCTGAGCAGACTGAATGTATAGAAGATTCTTATGGTTGGAGTAGATGCTGACCGGATGAGAAGAACCTTCCAATAAATGTCGCCATTCCTCCAAAGCTAGCTTGATAGCGAGGAGTTCACAATCTCCAATGGAGTAATTCCTCTCAGCAGGAGAGAAGGTTTTGGAGAAGAACCCACAAGTTACAGTCTTGCCCTTTGTGTATTTCTGAGTAAGAATGGCACCCGCTCCAATAGATGAGGCATCAACCTAAAAAGCAAAGGGCCTCTCCAGATCTGGTCATGTAAGCACAGGAGCAGAGGCAAATGCAGACTATAAACAGAAGAAGGCCTCTTTGGCCTCTTGAGGCCAAGACTTAGGTTTAGAAATCTTCTTAGCGAGAGCCACAATTGGAGCAACCAAGGACGAAAAATGTGGGATAAATTGTAGATAATAGTTAGTGAATCCTAGAAAGCATTAAATAACACGTAGGCCCGACGGACGAGGCCAATCCAATACTGCAGACAATTTATCTGAATCCATCTGCAGGCCCCGATGAGAGACAATGTAGCCAAGGAACAGAAGACTAGACTTCTAGAACAGGCATTTCTCCAGTTTGGTGTAGAGATGATTCTGCCATAGTCGCTGAAGAACCAGACGAACATGAGTACATGGAACATGAGTACATGAGAACATGGAACATGAGATCCTCCAAGTTGGAAGAGAAGATCAGGATGTCATCTAGGTATACGACAACACAGGTGTAGAGAATATCATGGAAGATATCATTGACAAACTCTTGAGAAATGGCTGGAGCATTGCAGAGACCAAAAGGCATTACGAGATACTCAAAATGTCCGTCACGAGTATTGAAGGCCATTTTCCATTCATCTCCCTTGCGGATACGAATGAGGTTATATGCTCTACGTAAGTCCAACTTGGAGAAGGCCTTGGCACCACATAGACGGTCAAAAAGTTCTAAAGATAAGAGGTAGTGGGTAACGGTTCTTGACTGTGATTTTGTTAAGTCCCCTGTAGTCAATGCATGGACGGAGTGAGCCATCCTTCTTACCTACAAAGAAACCAGCTCCATTAGGAGAAGAGGACTTACGGATAAATCCTTTTTGGAGATTCTCCTGGATGTACTCATCCATAGCTTTGGTCTCAGGAACCGATAAAGGGTATATCCTTCCACGAAGAAGAGTGGTACCAGGCAGAATATCTATAGGGCAGTCGTAATGACGATGTGGAGGCAAAGACTCAGCCTGTTTCTTGCAGAATACTTGTTAAGAAATCTTGGTAAGGTGGCGGCAGGCCAGGTATAGGAGGAAGACAACAAACAACTTTAGACTGAACTGTTTGGAGGCATAGATTTTGACAGGATTGTCCTCAGCAAATTATTTCTCTCTTAGTTCTTCAATCCAGTTGAAGTACAGTGTGGCAGAACACAGAATTCAATCTTTTATTTATGCAATACTCCCACTTGCATGACAAGAGATTCTGTACGGAAGTGAACCATACAGTCCAGATTTTGTCCATTAACAGAGGAGATGAACAAGGGCTTGGCAAGCCAAGTAAGGGAAAGATGATACTTGTGGACCAAAGAAGCATCAATAAAGTCACCTGCTGATCCAGAAGCCAAAAATGCTGTAGCACTGAAGGAAGACTTGGCTGAAGCGAAGACTTGTACAGAAATAGTTAAGCGTAGAGAGTTAGTATATAAACTCAGAGCGGGTGTTTCCAGGACGCTGTGGGTGAACTGTACAGCCCTTGAGGAAGTACTCCAGGCTAGCCCAATACAAGCACAAATTCTCACTGCGTCGTCGTGACCTCTCCTGTTGCGTAAGACAAGAACAATCCACTTGCATAGCCTCTTCAAGAAGAGGCGCAGGAAACTGAAGTAGTCTCCAACGGAAGAATTCCCTTGACAGAGGTTTAGCAAAGCCGTCTCAGCAGAAGAGGCACATGTGGGTTCCTCAAAGAAATTGCAAAATTCTGCCAAAAAAGCTGACAAATTGGAGGATACCGGATCACCACAGTCCCAAATGGGTGTAGCCCAGGCCAGGGCTTTTCCAGACAGTAGACTAATGACAAAGGCCACTTTCGCATGTTCAATCGGAAACTGTTCAGACATGAGCTCCAAGTGCATGGAGCACTGTGTGACGAAGCCTCTGCATAACTTGGAATCACCATCAGAAGGTAAAGGCGGACGTAGCTGGGAGCCAGAAGACACTGCAGGAACTGGTGGTGGGAGTGGGCCAGGTTGCGGTACCTGCTGCTGTTATTGCTGCAATGCCAATAGCTGTTGCATCATAGCAAACAGTTGAGTAAGTTGCTGCACCTGTCGCACCAATTGCTGAGACTGACGTACCACGACGAAGGGAAGATCCGCGACTTCAGGCAGGGGTACCTCAGCAGGATCCATGGCCGGATCTTACTGTAACACTCATGTTTCAGTAGACTTCATTTTCAGTAAAATTGTTGGCGCAAAGAAAAAGCCCTCATAGGGATTTTTAGGTGGAAAATTGAGAGTGTTATGATTTTTAGAAGGTGAGGAGGAAAAAACTAAAGTGCAAAAATGAAAAATCGACAAAGAGTGAAGGGGTTAAGTTCCCCTGTGCCCAGGCTGCACAAAATAAAAAAACAAACTTTAACTCACCTTTCTACGTTCCCCCATTGTTCCGGTATCAGCATCCTCCGGCGCTGCTTGGCTCCATGCTTCATAGGCTCGAAACGTCACACTGCCGCAGCAATGTCCCACCTTGGCTGGTGATAGGCTGAGCGCATTATTATGTAAGGAGCTGGCCCGAGCTCCTTACATGACAGTGCGCTCAGCCTATCACCGGCCGAGGCGGGACATCGCTGCAGCCGGCAATATGCTGACAGCAGTGTGACGTTTCGAGCCTCAGAAGCATGGAGCCGAGCAGCGCCGGAGGAACGGGACGGCGATACTGTAGCAACGGAGGGAACGTAGAAAGGCGAGTTAAAGTTTGTTTTTTAGTTTTGCAGCCCGGGCACAGGGGAACCTTAAAGATTTCTGCAGCATTTCTCCTTTAATCCTTCCAGTATTTATCAGCTGCTGTATGTTCCTGAGTAAGTTCTTTTCTTTTTGAATTTCTTTTCTGTCTGACCACAGTGCTCATTGCTGACACCTCTGTCCATGTCAGGAACTGTTCAGAGCAGGAGAGGTTTGCTATAGGGATTTTCTCCTGCTCTGGACAGTTCCTGAAATGGACAGAGGTGTCAGCAGAGAGCACTGTGGTAAGACAGAAAATAAATTCAAAAAGAAAAGAACTTCCTCTGAAGCATACAGCAGCTGATGAGTACTGGAAGGATTAAGATTTTTAAATAGAAATAATTTACAAATCTGCTTAACTTTCTGGCACCAGTTGATTTAAAAAAAAAATTTTTTTTTACTGGAGTACAACTTTAAGAACTCACAGCTCCACAAGAGAATTTAAAATACCAACATTGTTAGGGCGCTAAATATATCTGTACAGAAAGGCTAATTCACTGTTTTGATTTTCCCATGTAGATATAGGGGGAGATTTATCAAAACCTGTCTAGAGGAAGAGTAGTGCAGTTGCCCATAGCAACCAATCAGATGGCTTCTTTCATTTTTTTACCAGGCCTCTTTAACAATGAAAGAAGCAATATGATTGGTTGCTATGGGCAACTGCACTATTCTTCCTCTACACAGGCTTTAATAAATCTCCCCCACGGTGTATTGTGTATTCAACAGTGATTGCGGCTTCTTACTTTCCACCAACAACTAAACACCCAGTGACACAGAACTTTAAAAACTCAACCTGACATTTTTTGCTCCAACGAGCTCCAATAGAGGTCTGGGCTAATGGCCATTAACCCAGACCTCTGATAAAGCTCTTTGGGACAATAAAAGTCTATGGAAATGTGGCTGTTATTGCACACACTGTTTAAAAAAATGTCCATAATTCCAACATTGGAATTAAAGGGGTATTCCGGCCAGAAGACATCTTATCCCCTATCCAAAGGATAGGGGATAAGATGTCTGACCACTAGGGTCCCGTCGCTGGGGATCCCCGCATCATTAGATAAAAAATATGGATGTATTTTATTGTTATTTTACAGAAATATTTTGCTATTCATTTTACAATGTGTGAACATAGCCTAATTGTGATAAGTATATTATAACTCTCTAAATGTACTGCAAGCATTGCACTGTTATTGTTACGCCTAGCGCTCCGGGTCCCCGCTCCTCCCCGGAGCGCTCACGGCGTCTTTCTCCCTGCAGCGCCCCGGTCAGTCCCGCTGACCGGGAGCGCTGCACTGTTTTGGCCGTTGGGGATGCGATTCGCACAGCGGGACGCACCCGCTCGCGAGTCGCATCCCAGGTCACTTACCCGTCCCGGTCCCCTGCTGTCATGTGCTGGCGCGCGCGGCTCCGCTCTCTAGGGCGCGCGCGCGCCAGCTCTCTGAGACTTAAAGGGCCAGTGCACCAATGATTGGTGCCTGGCCCAATTAGCTTAATTGGCTCCCACCTGCTCCCTGCCTTTATCTAGTCTGCTCCCATGCACTCCCTTGCCGGATCTTGTTGCCTTGTGCCAGTGAAAGCGTTTAGTGTGTCCAAAGCCTGTGTACCTGAACTTCTGCTACCCATCCTGACTACGAACCTTGCCGCCTGCCCCCGACCTTCTGCTACGTCTGACCTTGCTTCTGCCTACTCCCTTGTACCGCGCCTATCTTCAGCAGCCAGAGAGGTGAGCCGTTGCTAGTGGATACGACCTGGTCACTACCGCCGCAGCAAGACCATCCCGCTTTGCGGCGGGCTCTGGTGAAAACCAGTAGTGGCTTAGAACCGGTCCACTAGCACGGTCCACGCCAATCCCTCTCTGGCACAGAGGATCCACTACCTGCAAGCCGAATCGTGACAGTAGATCCGGCCATGGATCCCGCTGAGGTGCCGCTGCCAAGTCTCGCTGATCTTCCCACGGTGGTCGCTCAGCAATCGCAGCAGATTGCCCAACAAGGACAGCAGCTGTCGCAGTTGACCGCCATGTTACAGCAAATTCTGCCCCTGCTACAGCAGCAACCATCTCCTCCGCCAGCTCCTGCACCTCCTCCGCAGCGAGTGGCCGCTCCTAACCTCCGCTTGTCCCTGCCGGACAAATTTGATGGGGACTCCAGACTCTGCCGTGGATTTTTGTCTCAGTGTTCCCTGCATATGGAGATGTTGTCAGACTTGTTTCCTACAGAACGGTCTAAGGTGGCGTTCGTAGTAAGCCTTCTTTCAGGAAAGGCCTTGTCTTGGGCCACACCGCTCTGGGACCGCAATGATCCTGCCACAGCCACAGTCCAGTCCTTTTTTGCTGAAGTCCGAAGTGTCTTTGAGGAACCTGCCCGAGCCTCTTCTGCTGAGACTGCCCTGCTGAACCTGGTCCAGGGTAATTCTTCCGTTGGCGAGTACGCCATACAATTCCGTACTTTTGCATCTGAACTATCCTGGAATAATGAGGCTCTCTGCGCGACCTTTAAAAAAGGCCTATCCAGTCGCATCAAGGATGTGCTGGCCGCACGAGAGATTCCTGCCAACCTCCAAGAACTCATCCATTTGGCTACCCGCATTGACATGCGTTTTTCTGAGCGACACCAAGAGCTCCGCCAGGAAAAAGACTTAGATCTCTGGGCACCTCTCCCACAGCATCCTTTGCAGTCTATGCCTGGGCCTCCCGCCGAGGAGGCCATGCAAGTGGATCGGTCTCGCCTGACCCAGGAAGAGAGGAATCGCCGTAGAGAAGAAAATCTCTGTCTGTACTGTGCCAGTACCGAGCATTTCTTGGTGGATTGCCCTATCCGTCCTCCACGCCTGGGAAACGCACGCACGCACCCAGCTCACGTGGGTGTGGCATCTCTTGGTTCTAAATCTTCTTCTCCACGTCTCACGGTGCCCGTGCGGATTTCTCCTACAGCCAACTCCTCCCTCTCAGCCTTGGCCTGCTTGGACTCTGGTGCCTCCGGGAATTTTATTTTGGAGTCCTTTGTCAATAAATTCTGCATCCCGGTGACCCGTCTCGCCAAACCGCTCTACATTTCCGCGGTCAACGGAGCCAGATTGGACTGCACCGTGCGTTACCGCACAGAACCCCTCCTGATGTCTATCGGACCCCACCACGAAAGGATTCTGTTCTTCATTCTCCCCAGTTGTACCTCTGAGGTCCTCCTCGGTCTGCCATGGCTCCGGCTTCATTCCCCCACCCTTGATTGGACCACCGGGGAGATAAAGAACTGGGACTCTGCCTGCCATAGGAAGTGCCTCTCCCCCCCTCCCAGTCCCGTCAGGCAAACCTCTGTGCCTCCTCATGGCCCCCGTCCTGGTGTCACACTGCCCCGTGCCAGGCTTCGTCCTCTTCCCTCCCTCCCCATTCCCACTCCTGCTGTACTGCCTGCCGTTGAGGAAACCCTCCATTCTTTCCCGGGGTCCTCATCCCAGGGGAGGCAGTTGCCGGTCAAAGAAAAGGGGAGACCTAAGGGGGGGGGTACTGTTACGCCTAGCGCTCCGGGTCCCCGCTCCTCCCCGGAGCGCTCACGGCGTCTTTCTCCCTGCAGCGCCCCGGTCAGTCCCGCTGACCGGGAGCGCTGCACTGTTTTGGCCGTTGGGGATGCGATTCGCACAGCGGGACGCACCCGCTCGCGAGTCGCATCCCAGGTCACTTACCCGTCCCGGTCCCCTGCTGTCATGTGCTGGCGCGCGCGGCTCCGCTCTCTAGGGCGCGCGCGCGCCAGCTCTCTGAGACTTAAAGGGCCAGTGCACCAATGATTGGTGCCTGGCCCAATTAGCTTAATTGGCTCCCACCTGCTCCCTGCCTTTATCTAGTCTGCTCCCATGCACTCCCTTGCCGGATCTTGTTGCCTTGTGCCAGTGAAAGCGTTTAGTGTGTCCAAAGCCTGTGTACCTGAACTTCTGCTACCCATCCTGACTACGAACCTTGCCGCCTGCCCCCGACCTTCTGCTACGTCTGACCTTGCTTCTGCCTACTCCCTTGTACCGCGCCTATCTTCAGCAGCCAGAGAGGTGAGCCGTTGCTAGTGGATACGACCTGGTCACTACCGCCGCAGCAAGACCATCCCGCTTTGCGGCGGGCTCTGGTGAAAACCAGTAGTGGCTTAGAACCGGTCCACTAGCACGGTCCACGCCAATCCCTCTCTGGCACAGAGGATCCACTACCTGCAAGCCGAATCGTGACAGTTATTTCTCTATACTGAATGTACTGTACTGTTTTCTACCTTCTAATTCTTTAGATACCAGGTGTATATAGCCTCAATGTACTACTCAGTATTATGAGACCAATATTTTCAATATACAAGTGTCAAATAATGCCGCCACATGTTGACCACCACATTATTCAGTGACTGAATAACACCACCATACTGTTTCCAAATAAACTATCACACCTAAACCTTTATTCTGATACTAAATAAATACTATACACAGACCAATATACCCTTCATACAGTCATCATATAAGCGATGATCATGAAGCCCGGACGTATGTCTAAAATGTTCAATATTCCCGACACGAACACACAGTCTGCACTGGACTTAAAGATTCTTATGGAGGAGTTGGAGCAAGCTCTATCGGAGGAGTCGAGAATTTGGTAGGATGTATCAACCCTAAAAAAACATGTGGAAAGTAACATGGTTCCGCGCGGGTTACAAATTAGAAAATTCCCCACCACTATTTTCTGCGACCAATTTAGAATTGATTGGGAGAACCTGCTAAGGGTGTCCTCGATCAAATTCATGAATCTCATTATTGCATATGAGGAACAAGCTCTGTTTGCAGCAGGCGAAAATATCACCTGATTACAGTCATCTGTTCAACAATTTGAAAATCATCCTACCTTCCAGGAATTTGACACCAGAATCAAAGATAACCTGGCCAAGCTGGAAGCAACCATCACGGAGGTGAAGCAGTCCAAGTTCCTACAGGACTTTCAGGATTATAAAGCAAAATCTGTGTACCAGTGGCCTCATGTGGACACTTTCTACTCCTCGTTCCATTTTGAAAAAAGGTCGTGGGCGCAGACGTAGAAACAAGTCTCAAAATCATAAGGACTCTAAAGTGAGTTTTACCTCCACCGATATGGAGTCTGGAGACTCTACTTCCGAAAATGAGGAGCAGTCGGAGGAACCCAGCTCCAGAGTTCCTGTAGCCTTCTCTTTCCCGCTGCCGACATCATCTAAGGCAGTGACCAGCCATGCTACGTCATCAAAAAACGTCAAGAGGGGAGGAATCACAGATCGATCAAGACGCAGTCCAAGGCATTACCAGAGGAGGTTAGGACTATTCCAGCGTTTAATTTGTCCGCCAAGATACTTACCTCTGCTGAACTTTCCTTATTATCACAAGGGTTAACCTTTGCTCCCTCATGCAGATTTGATTTATTCAGGATTTGCTGGACACCAACAAGTTCATTAGGAATGTTACTATCAAGAAACATTTTTCTAATATGGGTGGGAATGCAGAAAGTCATAGTAATGTTGATCATGATGTCCATGATGTAGATTTTTCTGTTAACCACACACATGGACCTTGTGGCGCTTGCCGAGCTGCAACAGTTTGCAAAATATTGAGAAACGAGATAATAAACCTGAATTTATGATATCCAATCCCTCGTTTTATCCTATCATGTCCAGAACCCTCATACTAGAATGCTTCCAGGAAGCGGTTGAATGTGAACTAGTTGAATTGTCTCAGCAGCATGTAGCCCGTCGGAGGAATCTCTCCACAGAGGAGAGAAATGCACTCAAAAATCTTGGTGACTCAGACGATATCGTCGTTCGACAAGCAGACAAAGGAGGAGCAGTGGTTGTCCTCGACAAGGGCCTGTACTGTGCACGTAATATGAATATGTTGGCTGATTCCACCACATACAGGCACTTGAGGTGTGATCCCACACAACATTTCAAACATTTACTGAAAAATCTTGTAGACCTTGGGGTGGCAGATGGACACATGAGTATTAAACCAGCTGAATTTATTATGATCCAATGTCCGGTAGTAGCCATTTTCCACTCCCTCCCCAAGGTACACAAGAATCAGTTTCCCTCACCCATGAGGCTGATTGTAGCTGGCATCTCATCCCTTAACGAAAGATTGTGTTCATGGGTTGACAACTTACTTCAGCCGCTTATAGATCAGATGCCCGGCTACATTAAAGATACAGCCCATGTGCTCTCCATGTGTGAACACATCACATGGAGTGACCAGTGTGTGTGGGTAATGGCAGATGATGTCACCTCTCTTTTTTCTGTTATTCCCCACACACAGGCTAAGACTGCTTTAACATGGTTTCTTGATACCTATTCACACTATACCGCAAGTTTACAGGACTACATTATCCTGGTTGTTGAATACTTGTTAACTCATAACTTCTTCATGTTTGACAATAACTTTTACCTTTAGATCACTGGAGCGTCGATGGGGGTGAAGTGCTCCCCCTCTCTCGCAAACATATACATGTGTTTGTGGGAGAGGGAGACACTCTTTGTGCCCACCATGAATCAGAATTTTACTGTTTCCCATCAATCGCAAACCATACCATTTTTGGATTTGCTGTTGATGGGGGATATTACCTCGGGGTCTATCACCACGAGAACCTATCATAAGAAAACATCTGTTATTCTCCACGCAAACTCGTGCCATCCACCCCACGTGATCAAAAATTTGCCGGTGGGAGAGATGGTGTGCACCCACCGTAATTGTATTCGTGAAGAAGACATATGTGAAATTGGCAATATTGCAAATCACCTTAGTGGATCCGGCAATTCAAATTCAATTCAAGCTCTTCTTTGAGGTGGCATGAGGTCTAACAGGTCTGGTGATGGTGATCAGCCTTTAGTTTTTTCCACTCAAGCATTGTTTCACCTAGCCTTTTCAACAGTCATATCCGACCTAAACCCAATAGGCTTACGTGCCCAGGGTCCCACAGATGTGGACATCGCAAGTGTATTTGCTTTTCTGTGATGAATGACAGCACAGAGTTTATCTCTACTGCCAATGGGGGCAGATTTAAAATTCAGCAATACATTAATTGCAATACCACATTTGTTGTGTACCTGGCCACGTGTCGGGAATGTAGCATACAGTATGTGGCATGTACGACGAATGCTTTAAAGGTGAGGGTTCGAAAGCATTTATTGGACATCCCACATTTTGGTTCCTGACACAAGTCCATGGTCAGCAAACATTGTGCTGACCATTATCAGGGCAGTTTTTCTCATATTTCGGTCCAGGGCATTGAACGCGTTAGTGCTCCTGTACATTGTGGTGACCATAAACAAAAACTGCTAGATTGAAAGGTATTTTGGATACTCAAATTGGGGACTAGGTTCCCGGCAGGAATGAATAAAAGACATTAATTTTACATTATTAATCAGTATGGTCTCCGAAGTACACTAGTCTACTTTAGATCATCCATGTTGTTGATATCAGGTTTCTATAATCCAGTCCTCCTATTCATTTATATAATTATTCAAAAATACTAATACATGGAACACTTATAAATATATTAATATAAAAATACCCATAATTCATTGTGGGGACTCCTGCTAATGTCAATTTCCCATGTATTTATGTACTTTTGCATTACATCTATTTTTCTTAATATTTTAGTTTTAGCTAGAGCTTGTCTTGTCCTTTATATATGTGCTGAACTAGTGTTGTAATGTTGATATGCACTTTACAAATCCATATGATTTGTGGGTCTACTTGCGCCCTTGCATCATTGGTTCTGCACATATAACTATGGTTTTTAATAGTTTTATTCTTTGCACTTTTGGTGTAATGTAGCATATATACAGTAGTATACAAAAAAGTTTTTTCTTTTTTCCTTTTTCACAGTGCATATTCGTTTTGAAGACTTCTTTTCTATAGTAACCTCCTTTTTCTTTCACCCTCATGTGTTAAAACTGTACATTTGTATCTATACAGATTTTTGCACATTGATTTCAATATTTAATAATACAAATGTCCTGCATAGTGTGTCATGTATTTTGACATTCAATATGTTTTGTATTGCAGTGGTGGTGAATAACATATGTGAATCTCCGTCTGTCTGGTGGGAGTGTCTCACCCTTACCTGTTCCGTCATTACACCAGGCGGTGGGTGGAGCTCTCCCTCTATATAGAGGGGATGGATTCCTAAGTTTGTGTAGTACGACTAAGGCGGCTACATCTGCCAAAACGTGTAATTCCTTGGTTAATGCTTTCTGTGTGCCTTGTTCCTGTCGATGATGATCCAATAAAGAGCAACTTTCGTGGTCGTGGTGCTGGATATTCTTTGTGTTCGAGTGATCATATGGTGATACATATCAGTACTATGCAGACATATAATCAATTACAGTGCATTACATGCAGTAACTTACAGGTGACGTCTTCTCTGATAAGCCAGTGGCGCATCTGCCAACTCACCCCCCCCCCCCCCCCCCCCCACACACACACACAATGCATTAGGTCGGTGCTAAGGGCGATTGCATACACCCTCTAAAACCTTTGTGAGGATGCTATTTGGAAGAGAGACACTGAATAACATTGGTCTCCTCATGAAGTTCCATTTTGAAAATTGCAGCAGATAAATTTTTAGCATGAGAATATGAAGTCCTCATTGCACAATGCTTTTTCCTTTGTCACTTCAGTTTGGTGATCTAAACCAGCAATGTATAGCTGACACGTACCGTATTTTGCTGCATATTTGCTTTTGTGTTTTTTTCTACTCATTGAAGTCATTAAAAATACGTGGCTGATCTCCATAGCAAAACTCTCCTGCTCTGGACAGTTCCTGACACAGACAGAGGTGGCAGCAAAGAGCACAGTGGTCTGACTGGAAAGAACTACACAATTTCCTCTGGAGCATACAGTAGCTGATAAGTGTTACGTTATGCGCTCCGGCCACACACTGGCCGTGAGCGCATGGTCCCCTTACCTTCTGCTGCTGACGGGGCTGGGACTCGCATCGCTGGACGTGCTCGCATGCAAGCCCCAGTCCGTCACTCTCCAGGTGTTTCTCCTGCCTCTGCCTCTCTGCTCCAGCGCGCGTACCTGTCCCCTAGGGCGCGCGCCGGAGCTTTAACATTTAAAGGGCCAGTACGCTCATTAGTGTAATCCACCTGTGGCTCATTTATAAATTACTCCACCATCCTCAGTTCCCTGCCGAATCTTTGTTGCCTTGTGCCTTTGAGAAAGCGTTCCTCTGTATTGCCTTGCCGTGTATCAGATCTCTTGCTCTTGTGACTTGACCTTGCTCCTCTGCCACCTGCCTACTGAACTCCTGCTTTGCTTTGACTTCGCTACTGTGCCCTGACCTTCTGCTATCCAGACTATGAGTTGCCTTATCCCTCCTGTGCCTCGCATCTCCTCAGCCGCCTGTGTGGTCGAGCTGTGCCAGCGGTAGTGACCTGAGTGCTGCCTGCAGCAAGTCCATTCCGCTTTGCAGTGGGCTCTGGTGAAACCCAGCTGCACCTTAGACTCCACTCCCTGGTACGGTCCGAGGCATCTGCCACACAGGTCCAGCGGATCCACATCAACCGGGGTTCCTGTCTTCAGAAACGTGAGTGTTACAATAAGTACTGGAAGGATTACGTTTTTTTAAAATAAACATTATTTACAAATATGTATAACTTTCTGGCACCAGTTTTAAAACATTTTGTTTTCCTCCGGAGTAACCCTTTAAATACTGTGGGTATTGCTCCAGTGTGTAACTTGATCAATATGCCTCTCTTCCTCTTCAGTTGATCTGGTAACAATAACCAATTTCATCCCCTTGCTTATTAGAACAGCGGCATATTGTTCTTTCAGACTGGTTCTTATTGCCAGCTGTAGTGTGTGCACCATACAGTACATGTAATGAATATGAGAATTATAGGCAGCTGCAACAAGATCCGAAAAATGTTACTCAGTACCTAATCCTATCCTATAGGTGCCTCTATCACCCATATTTATTATATAAAAAATACCTCTTTTCGTTAGCTCACAGTGTTAGAAATCCTCTCAGGAAAAATGGGGGCTTGTCCCTCCCTTGTGGTGGGAGGTGATTGGTTTGTCTGCTCATGAAGCCTTGTCCATGAGTCATCTCTTATCTATGACTCATGGACAAGCCTGATGCTGCTACAGGCCTGGTCCCAGTAGGTATGGGGGCCCCTTAATGACATAGGATGTAAATGTATGTCCTGGTGCCCTGGTACTTAACACACCAGGACGTACATTTACGTCCCGTACATGACTGCGCGCACCGGAGTGGTGCTTGTCATGCGCGGCAGGTCCCAGCTATCAGCAGCCAGGGACCTGTCGGTAATGACGGACATCAGTGATCACACTGATGTGTGCTGTTAACCCCTCAAATGCCATGATCAATACAGATCACGGCATCTGCGGCAGTACAGTCACTAAAATGGATGATCGGATCGCCCGCAGCGTTGCTGTGGGGATCCGATCATCCATAATGGCGGACGGAGGTCCCCTCACGTGCCTCCGTCCGTCTCCACGGGACTTTTTCTCTGGTCTGAGATCGAGCAGACCAGAGCAGAAGATCGCCGATAACATTGATCAGTGCTATGCCCTATGCATAGCACTGAACAGTAATAGCAATCAAGTGAATGCTATAAATAGTCCCCTATGGGGACTATTAAAGTGTAAAAAAAAAAAAAAAAAAAAAAAAAGCAAAAATATTTTACAAAATTTAAAAAGCCTAATAAAAATGTTGATTGTCACTTTTTCCCATTTTACCCCCAGAAAGTGTAAAAAATAAACTAAATGAATAAACATACTTGGTATCGCCGCGTGAGTAAATGTCCGAACTATCAAAATATAATTTTATTGATCACGTACTGTGAACGACGTAAACATAAAAAAAATTATGATTTTTTTCTCATTTAATATTCCAAAAAAAAAAAAATTAAATTAAAAGTTTCAAGCCGGTGAGTTGCCTAGCAACATCTGGAGGGCTACAGTCTGAGACCACTATACAATGGTCTCTATACTGTAGCCCTCCAGATGTTGCAAAACTACAACTCCCAGCATGCCCAGACAGCTATTTGCTGTGTGGGCATGCTGGGATTTGCAGTTTTGCAACAGCTGGAGGGCTACGGTTTGGAGATCACTGTGCAGTGATCCAACTGTGGCCCTCTAGATCTAGCAAAACTACAACTCCTAGCATGCCCACACAGCAAATAGCTGTCTGGGCATGCTGGGAGTTGTAGTTTTGCAACATCTGGAGGGCTACAGTATAGAGACCACTGTATAGTGATCTCAGACTGTAGCCCTCCAGATGTTGCAAAACTGCAAATCCCAGCATGCCCAAACAGCAAACAGCTGTCTCAGCATGCTGGGAGTTGAAGTTCAGTACCTCCAGCTGTTGCATAACTACATCTCCCAGCATGCCATTCAGCGATCAGTACATGCTGGGAGTTGAAGTTTTGCAACAGCTGGAGGCACACTGGTTGGAAAATACTGAGTTAGATAACTGAAGGTTTTCCAACCAGTGTGCCTCCAGCTGTTGCAAAAGTACAACTCCCAGCATGCATGGTCTGTCAATAATGCTGGGAGTTGTAGTTTTGAAACAGCTGGAGGTTTGCCCCCCCCCCCCCCCCCCCAGGGTACATTCACCCTGGTGGGTTTACAGTCAGTTTTCTGCTTCAAGTTTGGGCTGTGGCAAATTTTTTGCCGCAGCCCAAACTCCTAGCGGGAAACTCACCGTAAACGCCCGCCAGTGTGAATGTACCCTAAAAACACTACACTACACTAACACATAATAAAGGGTAAAACACTACATATACACCCCCTTAGACTGTCCCCACCAATAAAAATGAAAAACGTATCGTACGGCAGTGTTTCCAAAAAAGAGCCTCCAGCTGTTGCAAAACAACAACTCCCAGCATTTCCGGACAGCCACTGACTGTCCAGGCATGCTGGGAGTTTAGCAACAGCTGGAGGCACCCTTTTTGGGAATCACTGGCTTAGAATACCCCTATATCTACCCCTATGCAATCCCTATGTAGACCTCAAATGTGCATGGCGCTCTCTCACTTTGGAGCCCTGTCTTATTTCAAGGAAACAGTTTAGAGTCACATATGGGGTATTTCCATATTCGGGAGAAATTGCACTTTTTTCCTTTTACCCCTTATGAACAGGAAAAGTTGGGGGCTACACAAGCCTGTTAATGCAAATTTTTTTTATTTTTTTTATTTCACTAACATGCTGGTGATGCCCCATACTTTTCATTTTCACAAGTGGTAAAAGGAAAAAAAGACCCCCAAAATTTGTAACGCAATTTCTCCTGAGTACGGAAATGCCCCATATGTGGGCATTAAATGCTCTGAGGACACACAACAAGGTTCAGGAGTGAGAGCGCACTATATACATTTGAGGCATAAATTGGTGATTTGCACAGTGGTTCTGACATAAACGCAAAAAAATAAATACCCACATGAGACCCTACTTTGGAAACTACACCCCTCGCGGAACGTAACAAGGGGTATAGTGAGCCTTAACACCCCACAGGTGTTTGATGAATTTTCATTAAAGTTGGATGGGAAAATGAAAAAAAAAAATGTTTTCACTAAAATACTGGTGTTACCCTAAATTTTTCATTTTCACAATGGAAAATAGGAAAAAAGTCCCCCAAAACTTGTAACCCCATTTCTCCTGAGTAAGAAAATACCCCATATGTGAATGTAAAGTGCTCTGCGGGCAAACAACAATGCTCAGAAGAGGGTGAGCGCCATTGGGATTTTGAAGAGAAAATTTGTCCAGAATTGAAGGCCATGGGTGTTTACAAAGCCCCCATTGGGCCAGAACAATGGACCCCCCACATGTGACCCCATTTTGGAAACTAAACCCCTCATGTAATGTAATAAGGGGTGCAATGAGCATTTACACCCCACAGGTGTCTGACAGATTTTTGGAACAGTGATCCGTGAAAATGAAAAATGTAATATTTCATTTGCATAGCCCACTGTTCAAAAGATCTGTCAAACGCCAATAGGGTGTAAATACTCACTGCACCCCTTATTAAATTCTGTGAGGGGTGTAGTTTCCAAAATGGGGTCACATGTGGGGGGGGGGGTCCACTGTTTTGGCACCACTAGGGGCTTTGTAAACGCACATGGCCCCCAACTTCCATTCCAAACAAATTCTCTTTCAAAAAGCTCAATGGCGCTCCTCCTCTTCTGAGCATTGTAGTGCGCCAGCAGAGCACTTGACGTCCACACATGGGGTATTTCCATACTCAGAAGAAATGGGATTACAATCTTTGGGGGGCATTTTCTCCTTTTACCCCTTGTAAAAATGTAAAATTTGGGGAAAAATCTGCATTATTTTTAATTTACACTTCCAACTTTCAAAAAAAGTCGTCAAACACTTGTGGGGTGTTAAGGCTCACTGTACCCCTTGCTATGTTCCTTGAGGGGTGTAGTTTCCAAAATAGTATGCCATGTGTTTTTTTTTGCAGTTCTGGCACCATAGGGACTTCCTAAATGCGACATACCCCCCAAAAACCATTTCAGCTAAATTTGCTTTCCAAAAGCTAAATGTGACTCCTCCTCTTCTGAGCATTGTAGTTTGCCCACAGAGCGTTTTACGTCCTAACATGGGGTATTTATATACTCAGAAGAGATGGGGTTACACATTTTAGCGGGCATTTTCTTCTATTGCCCCTTGTAAAAATTTAAAAACTGGGTCTACAAGAACATGAGAGTGTAAAAAATGAAGATTTTGAATTTTCTCCTTCACTTTGCTGCTATTCCTGTGAAACACCTAAAGGGTTAACAAACTTTCTGAATGTCATTTTGAATATTTTGAGGGGTGCAGTTTTTATAATGGGGTCATTTATGGGGTATTTTTTAATAAGAAAGCCCTTCAAATCCACTTCAAAACTGAACTGGTCCCTGAAAAATTCCGATTTGGAAAATTTTGTGGAAAATTTGAAAATTGCTTCTGAACTTTGAAGCCCTCTGATGTCGTCCACAAGTAAAAACATGTCAACTTCATGATGAAAATATAAAAGTAGACATATTGTATTTGTGAATCAAAATAAAATTTATTTGGAATGTCTGTTTTCCTAACAAGCAGAGAGCTTCAAAGTTAGAAAAATGCAAAATTTTCTATTTTTTCATCAAATTTTGGAATTTTTCACCAAGAAATGATTTAAGTATCATCGAAAATTTACCACTAACATAAAGTAGAATATGTCACGAAAAAACTAACTCGGAATCAGATTGAAAGGTATAAGCATCCCAGAGTTATTAATGCTTAAAGTGACAGTGGTCAGATGTTCAAAAAATGGCCGGGTCCTTAACCCCTTCAGGACGGAGCCCATTTTGGCCTTAAGGACCGGAGCGTTTTTTGCACATCTGACCACTGTCACTTTAAACATTAATAACTCTGGAATGCTTTTAGTTATCATTCTGATTCTGAGATTGTTTTTTCGTGACATATTCTACTTTAACATAGTGGTAAATTTTTGTCGATACTTGCATCCTTTCTTGGTGAAAAATCCGTAAATTTGATGAAAAATTTGAAAATTTAGCATTTTTCTAACTTTGAAGCTTTCTGCTTGTAAGGAAAATGGATATTACGAATACATTTTTTTTAATTCACATATACAATATGTCTACTTTATATTTGCATCATAAAATTGATGAGTTTTTACTTTTGGAAGACACCAGAGGGCTTCAACGGTCAGCAGCAATTTTCCGATTTTTCACAAAATTTTCAAACTCAGTATTTTTCAGGGACCAGTTCAGGTTTGAAGTGGATTTGAAGGGTCTTCATATTAGAAATACCCCATAAATGACCCCATTATAAAAACTACACCCCCCAGAGTATTCAAAATGACATTCAGTCAGCGTTTTAACCCTTTAGGTGTTTCACACGAATAGCAGCAAAGTGAAGGAGAAAATTCACAATCTTCATTTTTTACACTCACATGTTCTTGTAGACCCAATTTTTGAATTTTTACAAGGGGTAAAAGGACAAAATTTTTACTTGTATTTGTAGCCCAATTTCTCTCGAGTAAGGACATACCTCATATGTCTATGTAAAGTGTTCGGCGGGCGCAGTAGAGGGCTCAGAAGGGAAGGAGCGACAAGGGGATTTTGGAGAGTACGTTTTTCTGAAATGGTTTTTGGGGGGCATGTTACCTTTAGGAAGCCCTTATGGTGCCAGAACAGCAAAAAAAAAACACATGGCATACCATTTTGGAAACTAGACCCCTCGGGGAATGTAACATGGGATAAAGTGAACCTTAATACCCCACAGGTGTTTCACGACTTTTGCAAATGTAAAAAAAAAAAAAAAAATTTTACCTAAAATGCTTGTTTTCCCCAAAAAATTTTATTTTTAAAAAGGGTAATAGCAGAAAATACCCCTAAAAATTTGAAGCCCAATTTCTCCCGATTCAGAAAACACCCCATATGGGGGTGAAAAGTGCTCTGCTGGCGCACTACAGGTCTCAGAAGAGAAGGAGTCACATTTGGCTTTTTGAACGCAAATTTTGCTCTGGGGGCATGCCGCATTTAGGAAGCCCCTATGGTGCCAGGATAGCAAAAAAAACCACATGGCATACCATTTTGGAAACTAGACCCCTCGGGGAACGTAACAAGGGGTTAAGTGAACCTTTATACCCCACAGGTGTTTCACGACTTTTGCATATGTAAAATATATTTTTTTTTTTACCTAAAATGCTTGTTTTCCCAAAAATTTTACATTTTTAAAAAGGGTAAAAGCAGAAAATACCCCCCAAAATTTGTAACACAATTTCTCCCGAGTACGGCGATACCCCATATGTGACCCTAAACTGTTGCCTTGAAATACGACAGGGCTCCAAAGTGAGAGCGCCATGCGCATTTGAGGCCTAAATTAGGGATTGCATAGGGGTGGACATAGGGGTATTCTACGCCAGTGATTCCCAAACAGGGTGCCTCCAGCTGTTGCAAAACTCCCAGCATGCCTGGACAGTCAACGGCTGTCCGACAATACTGGGAGTTGTTTTGCAACAGCTGGAGGCTCCGTTCTGGAAACAGTGGTGTACCAGACGTTTTTCATTTTTATTGGGGAGGGGAGGGGGGCTGTGTAGGGGTATGTGTTTATGTAGTGTTTTTTACTTTTTATTTTATTTTTTGTGGTAGTGTAGTGTAGTGTTTTTAGGGTACAGTCGCACAGGCGGGGGTTCACAGTAGTTTCTCGCTGGCAATTTGAGCTGCAGCAGAAAGTTTGCGGCAGCTCAAATTTGCAGCCAGATACTTACTGTAATCCTCCGCCCATGTGAGTGTACCCTGTACGTTCACATTGGTGGGGGGGACATCCAGCTGTTGCATAACTACAACTCCCAGCATGCCCGTTGGCTGTCGGTGACTGCTGAGAGTTGCAGTTTTGCAACAACTGTAGGCACACTGGTTATGTATCACTGAGTTTGTGACCTAACTCAGTGTTTCACAACCAGTGTGCCTCCAGCTGTTGCAAAACTACAACTCCCAGCATGTACGGTGCATGGTGTACGGTGACTGCTGAGAGTTGTAGTTTGCAACAGCTGGAGGCACACCGGTCGTGAAACACTGAGTTAGGTAAAAAAAAAACTCTGAGTTTCACAACCAGTGTGCCTTCAGCTGTTGCAAAACTACAACTCTCAGCAGTCACCGACAGCCAACGGGCATGCTGGGAGTTGTAGTTATGCAACCAGCAGATGCACCACTACAACTCCCAGCATGCACTTTAGCTGTTTGTGCAAGCTGGGAGTTGTAGTTATACAACAGCTGAAGGTACACTTTTCCATAGAAAGAATGTGCCTCCAGCTGTTGCAAAACCATAAGTCCCAGCATGCCCATAAGGGAATGCTGGGAGTTGTGGTGGTCTGCCTCCTGCTGTTGCATAACTACAGCTCCCAGCATGCCCTTTTTGCATGCTGGGAGCTGTTGCTAAGCAACAGCAGGAGGCTGTCACTCACCTCCAACGATCCAGACGCTGCAGGTCAGTCCCGCCGCTGCAGCTGCTCCTGGGGCCCCGATCCCAACAGGGGCGCCGGGGATCGGGGTCCCCAGCACCGGGGGTCGTCTTCCCGCACCCGCTCACGTCCTCCAGAAGAGGGGCGGAGCGGGTGCGGGAGTGACACCCGCAGCAGGCGCCCTGATTGGTCGGCCGGTAATCCGGCCGACGAATCAGGGCGATCGTGAGGTGGCACCAGTGCCACCTCACCCCTGCAGGCTCTGGCTGTTCGGGGCCGTCAGAGACGGCCCCGAACAGCCAGTAATTCCGGGTCATCGGGTCACCGGAGACCCGATTGACCCGGAATCGCCGCAGATCGCTGGACTGAATTGTCCAGCGATCTGCGGCGATCGCCGACATGGGGGGGCATAATGACCCCCCTGGGCGATATGCCGGGATGCCTGCTGAACGATTTCAGCAGGCATCCGGCTCCGGTCCCCAACCGGCTAGCGGTGGGGGCCGGAATTCCCACGGGCGTATGGATACGCCCTCGGTCCTTAAGGACTCGGGATTCAGGGCGTATCCATACGCCCTATGTTCTGAAGAGGTTAAGGTATAAATGGGCTGGGTCCTTAAGGGGTTAAGAACTGTCCAGAGTAGGAGAAAATCCCCATAGCAAACATATGCTGCTCTGGACAGTTTCTAAAATGGACATAGATGTCAGTAGAGAGCACTGTGGTCATGAAGTCTGCAGAGAGCTCTGTGTTCAAAAAAAAAAATAATTTCCTCTGGAAGGATTAAGATATTTTGATAGAGGTCATATACACTGCTCAAAAAATAAAGGGAACACTTAAACAACACAATGTAACTCCAAGTCAATCACACTTCTGTGAAATCACACTGTCCACTCAGGAAGCAACACTGACTGACCATCAATTTTACATGCTGTTGTTCAAATGGAACTGACAACAGGTGGAAATTATAGGCAATTAGAAGGACACCCCCAGTAAACAGACCACTTCTCAGTTCCTATGCTTCTTGGCTGATGTTTTGGTCACTTTTGAATGCTGGCAGTGCTTTCACTCTAGTGGTAGCATGAGACGGAGTCTACAACCCACACAAGTGGCTCAGATAGTGCAGCTCCTCAGGAATGGCACATCAATACGAGCTGTGGCAAGAAGGTTTGCTGTGTTTGTCAGCGTAGTGTCTAGAGCGTGGAGGCGCTACCAGGAGACAGGCCAGTACATCAGGAGACGTGGAGGAGGCCGTAGGAGGGCAACAACCCAGCAGCAGGATCGCTACCTCTGCCTTTGGGCAATGAGGAGCAGAAGGAGCACTGCCAGAGCCCTTCAAAATGACCTCCAGCAGGCCACAAATGGTCAGAAATAGACTCCATGAGGGTGGTATGAGGGCCCGACGTCCACAGGTGGCGGTTCTGCTTACAGCCCAACACTGTGCATTTGCCAGAGAACACCAAGATTGGCAAATTCGCCACTGGCGCCCTGTGCTCTTCACAGAAAAAAGCAGGGACACACTGAGCACGTGACAGACGTGAGAGAGTCTGGAGATGACATGAAGGACATTCTGCTGCCTGCAACATCCTCCAGCATGACCGATTTGGAAGTGGGTCAGTAATGGTGTGGGGTGGCATTTCTTTGGGGGGCCGCACAGACCTCCATGTGCTTGCCAGAGGTAGCCTGACTGCCATTAGGTACTGAGATCCTCAGACCCCTTGTGAGACCATATGTTGGTGCAGTTGGCCCTGGGAACATGTCTAGGCGTTGTAGGGAGGTCATAAAGGCACATGGAGGCTACACACACTACTGAGCCTCATTTAGACTTGTTTTAAGGACATTACAGCAAAGTTGGATCAGCCTGTAGTGTGGTTTTCCACTTTGATTTTGAGTGTGACTCCATATCCAGACCTCCATGGATTGATAAATTTGATTTCCATTGATCATTTTTGTGTGATTTTGCTGTCAGCACATTCAACTGTGAAAAGACAAAAGTATTTCATATGATTAGTTCATTCATTCAGATCTAGGTTGTATTATCTTAGTGTTCCCTTTATTTTTTTGAGCAGTGTACAAATCTGTTTAACTTTCTGGCACCAGTTGATTAAAAACAAAAAAAAAAGTTTTCCACCGGAGTACCCCTTTAGGGTACATTCCCACTCGTCGTATTTGCTGCTGCGTATTTTATTTTCTCTGTTGAAGTCAATGGGTAGGAAAATACGCAGCACCAAATACGCAGCAAATACACAGCAAAATACACTGTGTGGGAATGTACCCTTAAGGAGTTAAAGAGTACCTCTCATGATCTTGTTAAATGTTATAATCCTCCCAGTTCACTGTCCCCATCATGATAAACCACCCCCTGCCATTATTTTTATAATTTTTTTTTGTTTTCTACCTTGATATTGCTCTGAATTCTCTGTTTCAGTCAGATTCACAGACTGGGAAGGGGCATTACCCAGCAGGCTGTGACATCATCTGAAGCCATATAGGGGAGTTCTTATTCTAGGTTAAGGGCTTCTTTAATCTGTATTTTTCTAACAAAAAAAATCTCTTTCTAGAAAAACAGCCATTTCTATATTCAGAACTATAAAAGCCAGTCATGAAAATAATGATAAAGACATGACATCTTTTACAACAAGATCTGTGATCTGTATTTTTTTTGTTAAATGTATCAGTATTGTATGACATCATTGCTGAAGTAACACTGTCTATAACAAAATATGTTGCAACAGACATCCTGACATCACAATGTTTGTTTTCATCTGGGTCATACCCTGACAAACAAAATGTTTTTTTATTTTGAGTTATAGTGTAATGTTCACATACAACAGACATTACGGGAAGCCTTTTTGACATTTAGCAGTTTTTATTTTAAATATAAATTCACAATCAAAATGACCTATATCAAACCCCCCAAAAATTTATAATTATAATTGTAAAAAGTTTTTACAATGTATGTATAAAACTATGCCATATATTGTGCAGGAGCAGTGCACTTTCCATACAATATGGATCTCAGAGCAGTGTGAGAATGCACCCTTCACCATCCTCTCTCTCTCTAATTATACATTTTACATACATTGATCAATGTAAAAGAAAAGTGACAAAGTGAAAAAATTTGTTACCAAGACTCTAAGGTATATCTGCTATAATTAAGCCCTTAACCGCTTAAAGGGGTACTCCACTGCCCCAGCGTCCGGAACCTTGGAGTACCCCTTTAAGGACCCCGCCAATTTTCAGTGTAGGACCCAGCCATTTTTTTGCACATCTGACCACTGTCACTTTAAGGCTAAGTTTCCACTTGTTTTTTTTTCTGGCAGTTTTTAAAATACTATATAGGCAAGATGTCAAGAGCAGAATCTAGAAAAATATTCAAATTCGATTTGTTGGCACCCAAGGGACTTCATAGCAAATGGAAGTGTTCGGGTTTCTTGATTAGGAGGTGGTCCCTTGTGACGACTCACCGGCATTAGGCTGTGCACTCCAGCATTCCGGTGTGTCCTTGGTCGGGACCTCCTCCTGACATCAACTCGATATAGCCCAAGATAGAGTTTGAGAGACCACAGCAGTATGTATTTGCTATTTTGGCATCTCTATTAATTTACAATTTTATTATTATTTTTTACAAATTTTGAAATCATAATATAGAGATATAAAGAATATACACAGAATATAGTGTATACACCTTTTTGTATCACATCACTTAAAGATACATGTATAGCTATACCATTTTCTAATTTTCTAAGAATATAACAACGAAACAATAAAACAAAAATATTTACTCATTATACATAAACACCCTAGGGTAGAAGACTACATTTTTAACCTCTTCAGGATGCAGGGCGTTCAGCAGGCATCGCGGCATATCGCCCAGGGGGGTCAGCGATCTGCGGCGGATTCCGGGTCAATCGGGTCTCCAGTGACCCGGAATTACAGGCTGTTCGGGGGCGTCGTAGACGGCCCCAAACAGCCGTAGCTAGCAGGGGTGAGGTGGCACTGGTGCCACCTCACGATTGCCCTGATTCGTCGGCCGGTTTACCGGCCGACCAATCAGGGCACCTGCTGAGGGTGTCACTCCCGCAACCCACGCCGCCCCTCTTCCAGAGGACATGATCGGGTGCGGGAAGAGGACCCCGGCAGCTGGGGAGCACAATCCCCAGCGTCCCTGTTTGGATCGGGGCCCCAGGAGCGGCGGCGGCGAGGGACTGACCTGCAGCGGCCGCGGCGTGGATCAGCAGTTGGAGCTGAGTGACAGCCTCCTGCTGTTGCTTAGCAACAGCTCCCAGCATGCAAAAAGGGCATGCTGGGAGCTGTAGTTATGCAACAGCAGGAGGCAGACCACCACAACTCCCAGCATGCCCTTATGGGCATGCTGGGACTTATAGTTTAGCAACAGCTGGAGGCACATTTTTTTCTACGGAAAAGTGTACCTTCAGCTGTTGTATAACTACAACTCCCAGCTTGCACAAACAGCTAAAGTGCATGCTGGGAGTTGTAGTGATGCATCTGCTGGTTGCAAAACTACAACTCCCAGCATGCGCTGACAGACAGTACATGCTGAGAGTTTTAGTTTTACAACAGCTGTAGGCATACTGGTTATGTATCACTGAGTTTCACAACCAGTGTGCCTCCAGCTGTTGCAAACTACAACTCCCAGCATGCACCGTACATGCTGGGAGTTGTAGTTTTGCAACAGCTGGAGGCACACTGGTTGTGAAACTCAGTGATACATAACCAGTATGCCTACAGCTGTTGTAAAACTAAAACTCTCAGCATGTACTGTCTGTCAGCGCATGCTGGGAGTTGTAGTTTTGCAACAGCTGGATGTCCCCCCCCCCCCCCCCCCCCAATGTGAATGTACAGGGTACAGGTTTACAGTAAGTATCTGGCTGCAAGTCTGAGCTGCGCAAATTTTCTGCCGCAGCTCAAACTGCCAGCGAGAAACTACTGTGAACCCCGGCCCGTGCGACTGTACCCTAAAAACACTACACTACAACAAAATAAAATAAAAAGTAAAAAAAAGATATACACATACCCCTACACAGCCCCCCTCCCCTACCCAATAAAAATGAAAAAAGTCTGGTATT
Organism: Hyla sarda; assembly: GCF_029499605.1. Classification (NCBI taxonomy): domain Eukaryota; kingdom Metazoa; phylum Chordata; class Amphibia; order Anura; family Hylidae; genus Hyla; species Hyla sarda. The sequence goes on from NC_079191.1 coordinate 367,334,987, forward strand.
CCACTGTTTCCAAAACGGAGCCTTCAGCTGTTGCACAACAACTACTCCCAGTATTACCAGACAGGCACTGACTGTCCAGGCATGCTGGGAGTTGTACAACAGCTGGAGGCACCCTGTTTGGGAATCACTGGCGTAGAATACCGCTATGTCCATCCCTATGCAAGTCCCTAATTTAGGCCTCAAATGCGCATGGCACTCTCACTTTGGAGCCCTGTCGTATTTCAAGGCAACAGTTTAGGGTCACATATGGGGTATCGCCGTACTCGGGAGAAATTGTGTTACAAATTTTGGGGGCTATTTTCTGCTTTTACCCTTTTTAAAAATGTAAAATTTTTGGGAAAACAAGCATATTAGGTTAAAAAAAAATGTTTTTTACATATGCAAGTCGTGAAACACCTGTGGGGTATAAAGGTTCACTTAACCCCTTGTTACGTTCCCCGAGGGGTCTAGTTTCCAAAATAGTATGCCATGTGTTTTTTTTTTTTGCTGTCCTGGCACCATAGGGGCTTCCTAAATGCGGCATGCCCCCAGAGCAAAATTTGCTTTCAAAAAGCCAAATGTGACTACTCCTCTTCTGAGACCTGTAGTGCACCAGCACAGCACTTTTCACCCCCATATGGGGTGTTTTCTGAATCGGGAGAAATTGGGCTTCAAATTTGGGGGGGTATTTTCCGCTATTACCCTTTTTAAAAATGTAAACATTTTGGGAAAACAAGCATTTTAGGTAAATTTTATTTATTAATTTTTTTACATTTGCAAAAGTCATGAAACACCTGTGGGGTATTAAGGCTCACTTTATCCCATGTTACATTCCCCGAGGGGTCTAGTTTCCAAAATGGTATGCCATGTGTTTTTTTGTTTGCCGTTTTGACACCCTGAGGGCTTCCTAAAAGGTGACATGCCCCCCAAAAACCATTTCAGAAAAATGTTCTCTCCAAAATCCCCTTGTCGCTCCTTCCCTTCTGAGCCCTCTACTGCACTCGTCAAACACTTTACATAGACATATGAGGTATGTGCTTACTCGAGAGAAATTAGGCTACAAATACAAGTAAAAATTTTCTCCTTTTTACCCCTTGCAAAAATTCAAAAATTGGGTCAACAAGAACATGCGAGTGTAAAAAATTAAGATTTTGAATTTTCTCCTTCACTTTGCTGCTATTCCTGTGAAACACCTAAAGGGTTAAAACACTGACTGAATGTCATTTTGAATACTTTGGGGGGTGTAGTTTTTATAATGGGGTCATTTATGGGGGATTTCTAATATGAAGACCCTTCAAATCCACTTCAAAACTGAACTGGTCCCTGAAAAATATTGAGTTTGAAAATTATTTTATGTGTTTTAAAAGCCATATTTTATAGTAATAACCCTTTTTATTTGCCATGATTTTAATTTTATTGTATTAACCATTGAACAACCATTTTGTGTTTCTGTTGATTCACAGTTCACAAGTATACTAAATGTATACATTATATACTGAAATAAACATACGTTATCCTAATATTCACAACTCTGAGCCCCAATTTCTGTATTCTATTTCACATTTTTTGGCACCGTGGGTATAGGTGTTATTTGGGCAGCTCGAGTCTCAGGTTGCCAGATCAATAGGAGCCTTTCTACCACTCTTTTTTCTTGTTAAAGGGGTACTCCAGTGAAAAACTTTTTTTTTTTTTTTTAAATCAACTGGTGCCAGAAATTTTAACAGATTTGTAAATTACTTCTATTAAAAAATCTTAATCCTTCCTGTACTTATTAGCTGCTGAATACTACAGTAGAAATTATTTTCCGTTTGAAACACAGAGCTTACTGCTGACATCATGAGCACAGTGCTCTCTGCTGACATCTCTGTCCATTTTAGGAACTGTCCAGGGTAAAAGGAAATCCCCATAGCAAACATATGCTGTTCTGGACAGTTCATAAAATGGACAGCGATGTCAGCAGAGAGCACTGTGGTCATGATGTCAGCAGACAGCTCTGTGTTTCAAAAAGAAAAGAATTTCCGCTGTAGTATTCAGCAGCTAATAAGTACAGGAAGGATTAAGATTTTTTAATAGAAGTAATTTACAAATCTGTTTAACTTTCTGGCACCAGTTGATTTAAAAAAAAAAAAAAACGTTTTTCGCCGGAGTACCCCTTTAAGTTTTAGGAAAAATTCCACAGCAGTTTTTGAGCCAAAGTCAGAAGTGGATCCATAAGGGAGGAGAAGTATAAGTCCTTCCTTTATATGTCCTATTCTTTTTGAATACACTTCTGGCTTTGGCTCAAAAACTGAGGTGGAAGTTTTGCAAAAACTACCAGAAAAAAAAAACAAGTGGAAACTTGGCCTAAGCATTTACAACTCTGGGATGCTTTTACCTTTCATTCTGATTCCGAGATAGTTTTTTCGTGACATATTCTACTTTATGTTAATGGTAAAATTTTGTCAATACTTGCATCATTTCTTGGTGAAAAATTCCCAAATTTGATAAAAAAATTGAAAATGTTGCTTTTTTTTTTTTTACTTTGAAGCTCTCTGCTTATAAGGAAAATCGATTTTCCAAATAAATTATATATTGATTCACATATACAATGGCCCTCATTTACTAAGAGTGTTGTGTAGGTTTCTTTGTGGGTTTAAATTCCCTACAATTTATTTTCCACGGTATTTTCTAAGGTTTCTCTACATTTTCCACTTTCCCAACATTTTGCTTTTTTTTTACACATGCTCTGACCTGTAGGGTTTTCCTGAAATCCACCACATTTTCTGTGTAAACTTTAGTAAATATGTTGGGATTTTGTGAAAATGTCGGGAACACGCCCCTTTTCTGTGACCACGCCCCCTTTCTCCGTCAACCATGCCCCTTTTTCGGGTTTTCTTAGCAAAATGGAGAGTTAGTTGGGTTTTTTCATTTCAGGCGCAAATTCAGGCGCAGACAGAATTTCAGGTGCATATTCAGGCGCAGACAGAATTTCAGGCGCAATGAGCCCGAAAATGGCCCGACAAAACATGTTGGGTTTGCAATAGTAAATGAGGGCCAATATGTCTACTTTATGTTGGCATCATAAAGTTGACATGTTTATACTTTTGGAAGACATCAGAGGGCTTCTAAGTATAGCAGCAATTTTCCAATTTTTCATTTTTGCACCCCTCAAAGCATTCAAAATGACATTCAAAATGTTTGTTAACTCTTGAGGTGTTTCACAGGAATAGCAGCAAATTAAAGGAGAAAATTCAAAATCTTCATTTTTTACACTCGCATGTTCTTGTAGACCCAGTTTTTGAACTTTTACAAGGGGTAAAAGGAGAGAAATCTTTCTAAAATGTGTAACCCAATTTCTCTTGAGTAAGGAAATACCTCCTATATGTATGTCAAGTGCTCTGTGGGTGCACTACGAGGCTCAGAAGGGAAGGAGTGACAGTGGGATTTTGGAGAGTGAGTTTTTCTGAAATAGTTTTTGGGGGGCATGTCGCATTTAGGAAGCCCCTATGGTGCCAGAACAGCAAAAATAAACCACATGGCATACTATTTTGGAAACTATACCTCTCAAGGAACATAACAAGGGGTAGCGTTAGCCTTAACACCTCACAGGTGTTTGAGGACTTTGTTAAAGCTGGATGTGTAAATAAAAATAAAAAAAATTTCAATAAAATGCAGGTTTTTTCCCAAATTTTACATTTTTACAAGGGGTAATAGGAGAAAATGACCCCATTTCTTCTGAGTATGGAAATACCCCATATGTGGATGTTAAGTGCTCTGCTGGTGCACTACAATGCTCAGAAGAGGAGGGGCGCCATTGAGCTTTTGGAAAGAGAATTTGTTTGGAAAGGAAGTCAGGGGCCATGTGCGTTTACAAAGCCCCCCGTGGTGCCAGAACAGTGGACCCCCCCCCCCCCCCCACATGTGACCCCATTTTGGAAACTACACCCCTCACAGAATTTAATAAGGGGTGCAGTAAGCATTTACACCCTATTGGCGTTTGACAGATCTTTGGAACAGTGGGCTGTGTAAATGAAAAATTACATTTTTCATTTTCACGGACCACTATTCCAAATATCTGTCAGACATCTGTGGGGTGTAAATGCTTACTGTACCCGTTGTTACATTACGTGAGGGATGTACTTTCCAAAATGGGGTCACATGTGGGGGGGGGGGTCTATTGTTCTGGCAATATGGGGGCTTTGTAAACACACGTGGCCAATTCCAGACAAATTTTCTCTTCAAAAGCCCAATGGCGCCCCTTCTCTTCTGAGCATTGTAGTGCACCAGCAGAGCACTTTGCATCCACATATGGGGTATGTTCTGACTCAGAAGAAAAGGGGTTACAAATTTTGGTGGGGCTTTTATTCCTATTTTCCCTTGTGAAAATAAAAAACTTAGGGTAACACCAGTATTTATTTTTTTATATATATTTTTATTGAACATTTTCACAAACATACAAAACAAAGGGGAAAAAAAGGGGGAAAAAATCCTTCATAACGTCAATTGTTACAGTAGCAAGAAAAGCAAGTAAGGCATGTCAATTTTGGAAGTGTTAAGCAGTGACAAACATATACATATTCTTCGTAAGATTCCTTTATACTGTGAAAATAAATTGCTGGTATAAGGCGTATAAAACCACAAATCGTCCCAATTACCCCCCTCTATCCCCCACCCACTCCCAGTCCCCAGCAGATACCCTACTAAGAGAATACAAGTAAATATTGGGAAACAATCTACGTCATCGTCTCCTCGACCCCTGGGGGATAGCTCGCATGAAAAAGGTAAGTGTAGTAAAAATTAGTCATCTGGTAGCTGTAACGCCCCCAGGGAGCCTTTCAAAGACTCCATATTGTACCATACTGTGTGCTGAAACGGTCTGACTATGGCAGCAATCCCCGATGGGTCAAAGTGAGAGACGATAAAAAACCTCCACTTTTCAAAAAATTTCTTAGTATCCGAGTTACTATGACGCTCCGCGTCCAATCTGTCTATCCCTAAGAAGATTTTCAATTGTGCTACCAATAACCCTTGGTCAGGAATCTGTGCCTCTAGCCATTTTAAAAAGAGGCACAACACCAGCATTTTAGTGAAAGCTTTTTTTTTTTCATTTTCCCATCCAACTTTAATGAAAATTCATCAAACACCTATGGGGTGTTAAAATCAAATCACCAATTTAGGCCTCAAATGTACATAGTGCGCCCTCACTCCTGAGCCTTGTTGTGCGCCCGCAGAGCATTTTACAGTAGTGAAGTGTTTTTAGGGTACATTCGCACTGACGGGTTTACAGCGAGTTTCCTGCTAGGAGTTTGCGCTGCGGCTAAAAATTTGCCACAGCTCAAACTTCAAGCAGGAAACTTACTGTAAACCCGCCCGTGTGAATGTGCCCTTGACATTCACATGGGGGGGGGGGGGGGGGGGGAACTTCCAGCTGTTTCAAAACTACAACTCCATGCATGTACAGACAGACTGTGCATGCTGGGAGTTGTACTTTTGCAACAGCTGGAGGCCCACTGGTTTGAAAACCTTCAGTTAGGTTCTGTTACCTAACTCAGTATTTTCCAACGAATGTGCCTCCAGCTGTTGCAAAACTACAACTCCCTGCATATACTGATCGCCGAAGGGCATGCTGGGAGATGTAGTTATGCAACAGCTGGAGGTATGCAACTACAACTCCCAGCATGCCGAGACAGCTCTTTGCTGTTTGGGCATGCTGGGATTTGCAGTTTTGCAACATCTGGAGGGCCACAGTTTAGAGACCACTGCACAGTGATCTCCAAACTGTAGCCCTCCAGCTGTTGCAAAACTGCAAATCGGAGCATGCCCACACAGCAAACAGCTGTCTGGGCATGCTGGGAGTTGTAGTTTTGCAACATCTGGAGGGCTACAGTTTAGAGACCACTGTATAGTAGTCTCACACTGTAGCCCTCCAGATGTTGCTAGGCAACTCACCGGCTTCCATAAGAATCAGGGAGATGCATCGTCGTCCTCTGCTGCCGCTGATCGCCGCCGATGGGTAAGTGCACCTTCGGCGCCGTTCCTCGTCGGTTTCCCTGTTCTGCACAGCCTACTGTGGGTGGGCAAAACGGGGAAACCCGAAGTTAACCCCCTCCCCGATCTGCTATTGGTCGTCGCTTCTAGACGACCAATAGCAGGGATAGGAGGGGTGGCATCCCTGCCACCTCACTCCTATCCCTTCAGGGGGATCGCGGGTGTCTTGGACAACCCCGATCCCCCTTATTTTCCGGGTCACTGGAGACCCGTATGACCCAGAATTGCCGCAAATGGCTGGTGTGAATTCACCGGCGATTTGCGGCGATCGCCGACATGGCATTTGCGCGGGGTGCCTGCTGATCGATATCAGCAGTCCCCCCCGGTCTGGTTCCCGCCCGGCCCGCGGCGGGGACCGAAATTTCCAAGGGCTTACAGGTAAGTCCTGGGTCCTTAAGTACCAGGGTGTCAGGACGTACCCGTACACCCTGGGTCCTTAACCCCTTCATGACCCAGCTAGTTTTGGCCTTCATGACCCAGTCCGTTTTTGTGTGTCTCTTTAAGTGGTAATAACTTTTAACTGCTTTTACCAGGCAAAGCGATTCAGAGACAGTTTTTTCGAGACATATTGTACTTTATATTAGTGGTAAATTTATATATATAATATAACATTATTTTTTTTTTTTTCTTCTCTACAACAGCTCCCCATGGTGTCTAGTGTCCAAAACATGCAGTATGCAGTACCAAGTTTTGGACACTAGGGGAAGCTGTTGTACAACTTAAAAAAAAATATAAATTAGAATAATTTGAAAATAAAAGTGAAAGTAAAGCATGCTATCAGGCACAGCGCTGACAGCTCCGGACAGGTGAGGGACACTGGGGAAAGGGGGACACTGGGGTCTCCTAGCAGAGCAGTGTGTGTCCCGATCCCCGTGATCGGGACACACACACCACGCTGCTTAGGATTTTTTAGGTGCGAAACGCTGCCATCAGCTAGTCACATTTGACTAGCTGATAGGAGCGATCGCTGTGAGGGGGGGGGGGGGGCAAAACCCCCCTAGATCCCGAGGCAAGATGGCTGGCTATCAGTGATAGCCACCATCTTACCGGGCGCAGCACTGCACTTTTAGTGGCGACCAATATAATACATGACATTCATGTATGTCATGGGGCGGGAAAACCTTCCCTTCCATGATGTACATGTATGTCATAGGTCGGGAAGGGGTTAACAGGTTAAAGGGGTACTCCGGTGGAAAACTTTAGTTTTTTAAATGAACTGGTGCCAGAAAGTTAAACAGATATGTAAATTACTTCTATTAAAAAATCTTAATCCTTTTAGTACTTTTTGGCAGCTGTATGCTACAGAGGAAATTCTTTAATTTTTGAATTTCTTTTTTGTGTTGTCCACAGTGCTTTCTGCTGTCACCTCTGGACAGTTCCTGATACAGGAATCAGGTGTCAACAGAGAGCACTGTGAACAACACAAAAAATAAAATAAAACAAATAAAGATTTTCCTCTTGTAGCAAACAGTTGCTAAAAAGAACTGAAAGGATTAAGATTTTTTAATCAAAGTAAAAACAACTTTCTGGCACCAGTTCGTAAAAAAAAAAAAAAAAAAAAAAAAAGTACCCCTTTAAACCCTTAGGGACTATTTTCACCTTAAGGACTCAGCCCTTTTTTGCAAATTTGACCACTGTCACTTTATGCATTAATAACTCTGGGATGCTTTTACTGATTATTCTGATTCCGAGATAGTTTTTTCGTGACATATATTCTACTTTAACATAGTGGTAAATTTTCATCGTTACTTGCATCCTTTCTTGGTGAAAAATCCCCAAATTTCATGAAAATTTAGAAAATTTAGCATTTTTCGAACTTTGAAACTCTCTGCTTGAAAGGAAAATTGATATTCCAAATAAATGTTATATTGATTCACAAATACAATATGTCTACTTTATGTTGGCATCATAAAGTTGACATGTTTTTACTTGTGGAAGACACCAGAGGGCTTCAAAGTTCAGCAAGAATTTTCCAATTTCTTACAAAATGTTCAAAGTCTGAATTTTTCAGTGACCAGTTCAGTTTTAAGTGGAATTGAGGGGCCTTCATATTAGAAATACCCCATAAACGACCCCCATTATAAAAACTGCACTCCTCAAAGTATTCAAAATGACATTCAGAAAGTTTGTTAAACCTTTAGGTGTTTCACAGGAATAGCAGCAAATTATATAAACTATATGTTGGCATCATAAAATAGACATATTTTTACTTTTTGAAAAAATTAGAGGGCTTCAAAGTATAGCAGCAATTTTCAAAATTTTCACGATAATTTCAAAATCTGAATTTTTCAGGGACCAGATAAGTTTGAAGTGGATTTAAAGAGTGTTTATGTGAGAAATACCCCATAAATGACCCCATTATAGAAACTATACCCCTCAAAGTATTCAAAAGGACATTCAGAAAGTTTGTTAACCCTTTAGGTGTTTCACAAAAAAATAGCAGCAATGTGGAGGAGAGAAATCAAAATCTGCATTTTTTACACTAACATGTTCTTGTAACCCTATTTTTTTTTTAAAGTGGTATTAGGAGTAAAAGCCCCCCAAAATTTGTAGCCCAATTTCTCTTGAGTATGGAAATACCTCATATGTTGACATAAAGTGCTCTGCGGGCTCACAACATGGCTCAAGAGGGAAAAAGCAACTGTGGGATTTTTGAAAGCGAATTTTGCTGTCATGGTTTTTGGGGCCATGTTGCATTTAGGAAGCCCCATGGTGCCAGAACAGAAAAAAAAAAAAAAAAAAACACATGGCATACTATTTTGGAAACTACACCCCTCAAGGAACATAACATGGGGTATAGTGAGCCTTAACACCTCACAGGTATTTGACGACTTCACGTTGAAGTTGGATGTGAAAATGGAAAATTTGATTTTTAACACTAAAATGATGGTGTTACCCCAAATTTTTCATTTTCACATGGTGTAATAGTAGAAAATGGACCCCAAAATTTGAAGCCCAATTTCTCCCGATTAAGAAAATGCCCCATATGTGGACGTTAAGTGCTCTGCTGGCGCACTACAGGTCTCAGAACAGAAGGAGCGCCATTGGATTTTTGGAAAGAGAAGTTTGCTGAAATTGAAGTCGGGGGCTATGTGCATTTACAAACCTCCCATGGTGCCAGAACAGCAGAAACCCCACACATGTGACACCATTTTGGAAACTAGACCCCTCCAGGAACATAACAAGGGTTACAGTGAGTACTTACACCCTCACAGTGGGCCGTAAAAGTGAAATAATTGATTTTTAAGACTGAATTGTTGGTTTTAACTAATTCTTTTGTTTGTTTTACAAGTAGTAAGAGAAAAGATCTCCATGAAATTTGTAGCCCAATTTCTCCAGAATAAGAAAATACCCCATATAAGGGGGAAAAGCACTATGCGGGTGCAAAACAGGGCTTAGGAGTGAGACAACACCGATGAGATTTGAAGCCTAAAGTGGTAATTTGAACTGCAATGGTTGAGGTTCTGATGTAAAATCTACAAAAAAAAAAAAAAAAACGGCAAGTGACCACAATTTTGAAACTACACCCCTCAAGGAAGGTAACAAGGAGTACAGTGAGTACTTACACCTCACTGTTTTTTTGAATAGTGGGCCGTAAATTGAAAAATTTTATTTTTTTACGCTAAAATGTTGGGGTTACCCAATTTTTTACATTTTCACAAGGGTTAATGGGAGAAATTGGGTTACAAATTTTGGAGGGCTTTTTCTCCTGACTATGGAAATACATCCACATATGGGGTAATGTGCTGGACGGCCGCACAACAAGGCTCAGAAGTGATAGAGGTCTGTTTGCATTTGAGGCCTATGGCATATCAGTAGCTGACGGTTACATACATTCAGAGGAAAATACAAAAATGAAACACCCACATGTGACACCATTACAGAAAGTACCCACCCTGAGGAATAGGTATAGAGCTAAAGAGGACATTTTGAACGCACGGGTGATTCCTAAATTTATTTTCCAGGAATGGATGAAGGGTAGCTTTTGAAAATTGCAATTTTCAACCTATGCTCTCTTTCATCTTTCTGGGAACAACTAACATGTGACTCCAAATTGTTGCCTGGAAATACGACAGAGCTCATGAGCGAGAACTCTTCGCATTTGAGGCCAATGTTTGTTACGGACCTAACAGTTACATACATTCAGAGGAAAATACAAGAAAGGAACACCCACATGTGAGAATATTACAAACAGTACACCCCCTAGGGAAGGTGTATAGGGGTGAAGTGGAGATTTGAAACAGACAGGTGTTCCCTAAATTTATTTTCCAGGAATGGATGAAGTGTACTATGGGGGGGATGAAAATTGCAATTTTATAACTGATATGCCAATTATTTTCCCAGAATGATGACCCAGAGTATAGCCGAAAGTAAAAATTATGCCCGCCCCAAACCGTATGAATCATCATTCTGGGAATGGCCATCCCTATTCTGTTACCTCAAATGCGCACCCCGCTCAGGAGGGGCGAGAGCGCTGCGCATTTGAGGCAACTGCAAACCCCCAATGCTGTTGACTTTGTGTCCCATGACCCATTTTTGGGGGGGGGGGGGGGAGAGAAAAAAAAAAAACATTATCAGGGATATTGGAATTTTTTTTTTTTTTTTTTTTTTTTGGGGGGGGGGGGGGGGGGGTTGCTTGGCTTTAAAATTTTGAAGACTATGTACTCTGGACTGGTACATTGGAGTCGAATTCTGGGGAATTAAAATCAGGGAAAAGGATTAAAATTTTGTGCTCCATGGAAGTGTGATACTCCCTGAAGCAATCCTTAATGCAGAGGCCCGGATGATCGGGGCAAGTGTCGCATTGACTGGTGGTGTCGTTATGAATCCCCCTCTTGCGACACACTATGCATTTTTTCTGGGATCGTCCCTTCTTTCCAGTATGGGGGACCTCACATGGAAAATGTTGGCCGGGGACGATCTGGGGAACTGAAGTTCCAGAGGTGCTCTGACCCGCTCCTTGGCGGTCACCAAAGAGGAGTGTATTTAGAACTCTCTCTTGGAATTCCAGAAATGTCTCTGTGTTGCCAGCGTACTGCCAAAAGCGTTGTACATGGCAACCTGTACCATGTAGACTGCAACTTTTTTGTGCCATGCCCGTGTTTTCCGCATGGCATTATAAGGTTTGAGGACTTGATCAGAAAGATCAACTCCCCCCATATACCGATTGTAGTCCAGGATACAATCGGGCTTGAGGACCGGTCCCACGGTACCTCGCACAGAGACAGGGGTGCTGCCATTCCCATGAATAGTGGTGAGCATGAGGACATCCCTTTTGTCCTTATACCTGACAAGCAACAGGTTTTCATGGGAAAAGGCACGGAACTCACCCGGGGGATAGGAGTCTGCAGGGGATAGGAAGGAAGGCCTCTTTGATTCTTCCAGACTGTCCCACAAGCGACCGTGGATCTGGCAGCGAGGGATGTGAAGAGAGGGATACTAGTATAAAAGTTATCAACATAAAGGTGGTAACCTTTATCTAGCAATGGGCGAAAAAGGCCCCAAACGATTTTCCCGCTAACACCCAGAGTGGGGAAACAATCTGGGGGTTCAATTCGTGAATCTCGTCCCTCATACGTCATAAACTTGCAAGTATACCCCGGTACTCTCGCAAAGTTTATACATCTTCATGCCATACCGCGCCCGCTTGGTAGTATGTATTGCCGGAAGCGGAGTCTCCCCTTAAAGCTGATGAGAGACTAATCAATAGCGACCTCCCTTCCAGGGACATAGGCCTCCCAAAATTTGGCCCCGAAGTGATTGATGACGGCCTGATTTTATACAGGCGGTCATACGCGGGATCAGTTCGGGGGGGGGGGGGGGGGGGGACATGCCGCATTATCAGCATAATGCAAACATTTCCGAATGGCCTCGAACCGGGGACGGGTCATGGCCATACTGTAGAGCGGGGTCTGGTAGAGGACGTCCCCACTACAGTATTGCCTGACCTTTGGCTTTTTAACTAGGCCCATATGCAGCACGAGGCTCCAAAAGGTCCTCATTTCGGCTGCATCGACTGGGAACCAGCCATTGGACCTAGTTAAAAAAGGAGCCCGGGTTTGCGGCGATGAACTTTTGGGCGTACAAATTCGTCTGCTCAACCATCAGATTGACAAAGTCGTCACTGAAAAAAAACCTGAAATAGTCAATTTCAGTGAAGCCGACGATGTCAATCTTGATTCCTGAGTCGCCAACAAACTCAGGAATCACGGGCTCGTGGTTCGCTGGCTGAGTCCAGACAAGTTCACCGGTACGGGGCACCAGTGAACATGGCTGGGGGGCTTGACTAGTATGAGCGCCAGGGGGACTCATACCAGCATGGGGCACAGGGTCAAGAGCAGAGGAGGTTTGCGGACCCACTTGGCGGTGTCTCATCAGAACTAGATGATGATGATGAGGAGAAAATAAGGAAGGAGGGGGTCTTCCGCTTTCAGTGTCGGAGCCAAGTATGGCATATGCCTCCTTTGCTGAAAACGCCCTGCGGGCCATTTCCCTACTCTAATGGGGGGTGGAGTGTATAAATGTATGGGGGGAAAAACTTTATTGGTCTGTGTGCTGCGTGTGGTGCGAATCTTTTTGCCCTAACCTAACAGAAAAAAACCCTAACAGAAAAAAATATAAACTAAAAAGGGAAAAAAAAATATATATATAAAATAAAAAAATAAGATTCCTAGCGCAAAAAACCTGCGCCAAAAAAAAGCGTTTGCCTAATCAGTGGTGTGCGCACTGATTAGCGCTTAGTGGCAGCAGGGAGCGCAGAAGTCAGTGGAGGTTCCGGCCACTCAGCCCAGAACAGTGGATGGTGGCACGTACAGACCCCCACTCAAAATACCCGAAATATAAAAAACGATTAACCCCGAATAAATGCACCCGCCTGAACCCCCAAAAAAACGCTGATCAGTGATAAGTCACTGACAGCGGTGGGGCAGGCTGCACACAGAGGTACGGTCTGTCCACACAGCACAGGCCTGCTACTGGTGGCACGGACCGCCTATTGGTGCAAAAAATAAAATAAATAAAAAAGACGCTAATAACCCGAAAAAACGCCTGCACCACAAAAAAAAACGCTGATCAGTATTACGGGACTGATCAGCGGCGGGTGGGCTTTAGCTAACGGTGGCAGACCGCTCTTTTATGGCTAAGAGGGCCCGGCCACACGTTTAGCACAAAAAAAAAAAAAAAGGTCTGCGCCCAAAATATAAAAACTGGCGCAGACTGCAGTGACCCTGTAGGTGCTGCGGACCATGGGACACCTACAGTATGTGCACTGAAAAAAAAAAAAAAAAAAAAAAAAAAAAAAAAGATATATATATTTTTTTTTTTTTTACTCCTAACTTCTTTCCCTGCCTAATCTAAAACTTTCCCTAATGCTGCTGTGCCAGGGGGCACAGAACAATGCCAGGGGGCACTTTTTTTGCTCTGAGGGTGGACACACAAGACTGAGCTACGCTCTGATCAGCACCAGAAACAAAATGGTGCTGATCAGAGCGGAGCATTGTGCTCCTGCTCTCCCCCCCCCCCCCCCCCCCTCCTCATACACTGTGTTTGGAGCGGTCGCTACGGCCGCCAAATCACATCTGTACTGGGGGGGTGGCAACACTGTCTTCTCCCAGTACAGCACGGATGGTGATTGGTGGTGTATACTACACCACCGATCACCATCCTCATCCGGGTCATCGGGTCACACGTGACCCAGATGACCCGGAAAGGCTGCAGATCGCCGGCTTGGATTTGCCTGCGATCTGCGGCCATCGTTGATATGTAGGCGAAGTGCCTGGATGCCTGCTGAATGATTTCAGCAGGCATCCGGCTCCAATCCCCGCCCGGTAAACGGCGGGGACCGGAATCATAGCAAATCGTCTGTCTGAATTGACAGACGATTTGCGCCGATCACCGATATGGGGGGACCTCAGGACCCCCCTCGGCGATGTGCTGGGATGCCTGCTGAATGATTTCAGCAGGCATCCCGGTCCGGTCCCCACCCGGTGAACGGCGGGGACCGGAAACGTTCAGGGCGTACAGGTACGCCCTGAGTCCTTCAGGATCGGGGGATGCAGGGCGTATGCATACGCCCTGCGTCCCCAAGAGTTTAAGGACTCAGACCATTTTGGCCTTAAAGACTCAGACAATTTTATTTTTACGTTTTCATTTTTTCCTCCTTGCCTTCAAAAAATCATAACTCTTTTATATTTTCATCCACAGACTAGTATGAGGGCTTTTTTTTTTTGTGCGACCAGTTGTCCCTTGTAATGCCATCGCTCACTTTACCATAAAATGTACGGCGCATCCAAAAAAATACTAATTGTGTGGGAAAATTAAAAAAGAAAAACGCTGATTTTGGAAAGCTTTTTATTACTGTCGCAAACTTTTTAACCAAATTAATAAATTTAAAATCCCTTTATTTTGAAGACCTAAAACTTTTAAAAAAAAATTGTAAATTTTTTGGGGAATAAAATGTTATAAAAAAAAAGCAGCAATTTTGGCCTTTTTTTTTAGGTACACACAGTTCACGGTACAGTATCATTAACATTATATTGTAATAATTCGGATATTTACGCACACTTCGATACCAAATATGTTTATTAAATTTTTTTTTTTCTACACTTTTTTGGGGTAAAAGGGGGAAAATGGGACAATTTATTGGGGGAGGGGAGTTTTCAAATTTTTTTAAACTTTTTTTATTTCTAATTTTCCACTTTAATAGTCACCATAGGGGACTATTTATAACAATCATTTGATTGCTAAAATTGTTCAGTACTATGATTGGGGCATGGCACTGATCAGTGTTATAGGTCATCTTCTGCTCTGGTCTGCTCGATCTCAGATCAGAGCAGGAGACCCATGGAAGGCAGCGGAGGCAGGTGAGGGGACCTCCATCTGCCAATATGGATGATCGGATCTCCGCGGCAGCGCTGCGGGCGATCCGGTCATCCATTTTAGTGACCGCAGCACTGCAGATGCCGTGATCTGTACTGATCACAGCATCTGAGGGGTTAATGGCGGACACCTGCATGATCGCGGATGTCGGCCATTACCGGTGGGTCCCTGGCTGCTATCAGCAGCTGGGACCTGCCGCGCATGACCCGATAATCGGTCCGATGCTCGCGGTTATGTATAGGACGTAAATGTACGTCCTGGTGCGTTAAGTACCGAATGTCTGGGGTGCTGCAGCCGAGATCACGGGGGTCCCCAATGGCGGGACCCCCGCGATCAGACATCTTATCCCCTATCCTTTGGATAGGGGATAAGATGTCTAGGGGCAGAGTACCCCTTTGAAGGCTATGAAAAACATTTTTTATATTCCTTCTTTGTACTTACGGTGCAAAAAAAAAAAAAACATTGGGGGTAATTTATTATTGAGTCTTAGTCACTTTTTGTCTAATTTTAAAGGGGTACTCCGGGGGAAACTTTTTTTTTCTTTTTAAATCAACTGGTGCCAGAAATTTAAATAGATTTGTAAATTACTTCTATTAAAAAATCCTAATCCTTCCAGTACTTATTAGCTGCTGAATACTACTGAGGAAATTCTTTTCTTTTTGGAACACAGTGCTCTCTGCTGACATCTCATTCCATTTTAGAAACTGCCCAGAGCAGCATATGTTTGCTATGGGGATCTTCTCCTACTCTGGACAGTTCTTAACCCCTTAACAACCACGGACGTAAATGTACGTCCTGGTTTGACGGTACTTCCCGCACCAGGACATACATTTACGTCCTGTGTATGACCACGAGCATCTGATCGGTGCTTGCGTCATACACGACAGGTTCCGGCTGCTATCAGCAGCCTTGGACCCGCCGATAATGGCAGACATTCGTGATCATGCGGATGTACGCCGTTAACACCTTAGATGCCGTGATCTGTACAGATCACGGCATCTGCGGCAATGCGCATAATAAAATAGATGATCGGATCGGCCGCAGCGCTGCCGCGGCGATCCGATCATCTGTAATGGTCCCCTCACCTGGCTCCGGCCGTCTCCTGCTCTGGTCTGAGATCAAGCAGACCAGAGCAGGAAATCGCCGATAATACTTATCAGTGTTATGTCCAATGCATAGCACTGAACAGTATTAGCAATCAAATGATTGCTATAGATAGTCCCCTATGGGGACATAAAAAGTATTAAAAAAAAGTTGAAAAATGTAAAAAAAAAAGGAAAAAAAAAAAGTGAAAAATCATTTTACCCCCAAAAAGCATAATTAAAAAAAAAAAAAAAATACATATTTGGTATCGCCGCGTGCCTAAATGTTCGAACTATCAAAATGTCCGAACTATCAGGAAGTCGCTTTGTGACGGAACGCGTGGGGTTCTGGTGTGACCCTGTCCTTTTCTGATATTGGATGTCCATCTCTGTCTCTCTGTATTATTCAGCACTTTACTTTTTGTCACATTTATTTTTTATGCTTGAGCAGGACAGGTAATTGGGACATAGTGTTACTATTTGTCATCATTGTACTGTGTGTTTATTATAGATGGGGTCACTTACCTGTGGGAGGGGGTTCATGGCCCTTCCCCAGGGTTGTGCTATGCTCTTTTTTGGGCTATTTAAATTGTTTTTAAATGTTTCCCTTTATATGGATTGTTAATATGTGTAATAAAGAATTTTTGTATTTTCATTATCAAATTGGTGGTGTGCGCTCATTCCAGTGATTTATTTTGTGTCCAGGTGACACTGATGACAATGGTATTTACAATGTCCCGTTCTGTGCTGTGGTTTTCTGGCAATCCTCTTTGGTATCTTCAGCTCAAGGCCCAACTTGGAGTATGGGCGGAGCTTAGTGATGTCACTAAGCTCCGCCCATGCTCCAAGTCGGGACCGGAGCTGAAGATACCAAAGAGGACAGCACGGAACAGGACAAGGTACGTACTGTTGTCATCAATGTCACCTGAACCACCTTTCCGTACCGACAGGTTAGTGCAGCGGACATTGATGACAGAATTTTTTTTTAATCAACTGGTGCCAGATAGTTAAACAGATTTGTAAATTGCTTCTTTTAAAAAATCTTAATCCTTCCACTACTTATCAGCTGCTGAAAACTACAGAGGAAATTCTTTTCTTTTTGAAACACAGATCTCTCTGCTGACATCATGACCACAGTGCTCTCTGCTGACATCTCTGTCCATTTTAGGAACTGTCCAGAGCAGCATATATTTTCTATGGGGATTTTCTCCTACTCTGAACAGTTCATAAAATGGACAGAGATGTCAGCAGAGAGCATGGTGGACATGATGTCAGCAGAGAGCTCTGTGTTCCAAAAATAAAACCATTTCCTCTGTAGTATTCAGCAGCTAATAAGTTCTGGAAGGATTAAGATTTTTTAATAGAAGTAATTTAAAAATCTGTTTAACTTTCTGGTACCAGTTGATTAAAAAAAAAAAAAGTTTGCCACCAGAGTACGACATTGTGAGGGTCTGATTGGTCAAAGTGGCAGGGGAGAGTCCCCTTAACTGCCTCCAGTTAGCTGGATCACCGATCCAATAATGCAACCAGGCTATATCAGTGGAGAGCCAGTCAGGCATAGCATTCTACATTGAGTAGAATCAAATGATTGCATATAAAAGTCCCCCATTGGACCTTAAAAAGTGTAAAATAAAAAAAGTTTCTAAAATTGTATAAAACCCCTCTAATAAAAAACAACATAAAATTACCTTTCTTTTCCCATTTTATAATAATAATAATAAAAAACATATTTGGAATGGCCACATGCGTAATTGTCTGAATAATGTTTATGACCCTGCATGGTGAACGGCGTAAATGTAAAACAAAAATGCAGATTTTTCATATGACAGAAAAAATTTGTAAAAAGTTATAAAACAGTCCCATCAACACAAATATGGTACTGATAAAAACTATGGATCATAGCACAAAAAATGAGGCTAAGTTTCCACTCCCACACAACTCCCATCTGTCTGCTAACTGTTGCAAGACTACAAGTCCCAGCATGCCCTTACAGTGAGGACACGCTGGGAGTTGTAGTCCTGTAGCAGCGGGAGCTGAGCGGCGTGGGCAGGAGACAAGGGGGGGGGATGTATATCAGTGTCCCCATCATTATTAAGTGAGGGTTGCGGGGAGGCCGTATGAGGAGCCCGGCTGCACTGTAATGTCAGCCCGTGCTCCTTACATATACCGGCGCCGCAGACTCCTAAATCCCCTGCTGTCATTTCACACATCCCGCTGGGTCCTGTGATTGGCCAGGACCAGCAGCCAATCACAGGACCCGACCGGAACAGTGACATGATTAGGGGATATAGGAGTCTGTCAGGGGGGGGGTCTGTCAGCATACACCCCCCCACGGCCTTCACCTGCGCTGTGCCCGTCCGTAACCCCCCCGGCCTTAACCTGCACTGTTCCCGGCCTCCGCCCCCACCAGCACGCCTCTACTCCCTCAGCCCCCCCCCCCGGCCTTCACCTGCACTGTGCCCGGCCTCCGCTCCCACGTCTTCGGTTGCGCCGGCCTCCGCTCCCACGTACCTCCGTCAGTGACGTCACTCGCAGGGCGCCCGGAGAGAAGGATCGCTGTGCTGGATGGGTGAGTGTGTGTGTCTGTCTCTATCTCTGTCTGTGTGTGACTGACTGTGTGTGTGTTTGTGTGTGACAGTGTGTGCCCAGGCTCCCTTTGCAGGACTACAACTCCCAGCATGCCCTTACTGTAAGGACATGCTCGGAGCTGTAGTTGTGCAGTGCAGGCGAATGACAAGCTTGTCCCCTGCCCCCAGCTGTATGACTACAACTCCCAGCATGCCCTTACTAAGGGCATGCTGGGAGTTGTAGTCCTGCAGCTGGGGGCAGGGGACAAGCTTGTCACTTGCCCACACATCTCCTGCACCACACAACTACAACTCCCAGCATGTCCTTACTGTAAGGGCATTTCAGATCCGTGTATCCTGTGGACTCCTTCGGATTCGGTGGACTACTTCGATGACCAGCGTTTTTCTTTGTTTGATTTTAATAAAATGGTTAACGAGGGCTTGTGGGGGAGTGTTTTTTGTAATACATTTTTTTTTAAACCTGTTGTGTTTTTTCCATACTTTACTTGACAGGCTTAGTTATGGAAGCTGTTTTATAGATTACTATAAGCTGGGCTTAGCGTTAGCCACAAAAACAGCTAGCGCTAACCCCCAATTATTACCCCGGTACCCAACGCCACAGGGGTGCCGGGAAGAGCTGGTACGAACAGGCCCGGAGCATCAAAAATGGCGCTCCTGGGCCTAGGCGGTAACAGGCTGGCGTTATTTAGGCTGGGGAGGGCCAGTAACAATAGTCCTCGCCCTCCCTGGTAACGTCAGGCTGTTACTGTTTGGTTGGTATTTGGCTGAGAATAAAAATAGGGGGTCCCCTAAAAATCCATATGATGGCTTATTTTTTGCGCCACCAATTCTACTTTGCAGTGACATCAGTCATTTTACCCAAAAATCTACAGCGAAACGGAAAAAAATAATAATTGTGCGACGAAATTGAAGAAAAAACGCCATTTTGTAACTTTCGGGGGCTTCTGTTTCTATGCAGTACATTTTTCAGTAAAAATGACACCTGATCTTTATTCTGTTGGTCCATACGATTAAAAATCCATACGATTAATACTTATATCGGTTTGATTTTTTCTACTTCTGGAAAAAAATCATAACTACATGCACAGAAATTTATACATTTAAGATTGTCATCTTCTGACCCCTATAACTTTTTTATTTTTCTGCGTATTGGGGCGGTATGAGGGCTAATTTTTAGCGCTGTGATCTAACGTTTTTAGCGGTACAATTTTTGTATTGATCTGACTTTTTGATCGCTTTTTATTCATTTTTTCATGATATCAAAAACGACCCAAAATACGTTATTTTGGACTTTGGAATTTTTTTGCGCATACGCCATTAACCGTGCGGTTTAATTAATAATATATTTTTATAGTTTGGACATTTACACACGCGGCGATACCACATGTGTTTATTTTTATTTACACTTTTTTATGGGAAAAGGGGGTGATTTGAACTTTTATTAGGGAAGGGGTAAATTACCTTTGTTAACTTTTTTTGTTTTTCACTTTTTTTTTTTTTTTGCAGTGCTATAGCTCCCATAGGGAGCTATAGCACTGCACACACTGATCTCCTATGCTGATCCATGCAGAGCCATATCTCTGCACGGATCAGCGAGATAGGGGATCGATTGCTCAAGCCTGTAGTTCAGGCTTGGAGCAATTAAACTCCGATCGGACGCCGCAGACACAGGCAAGGAGACCTCCGCCTGCGTCCCAGCTCATCGGAACATCACGATTTTATCGCGATGTCCTGATCAGCCCGACTGGGCTGCCGGGAAGCGTTTACTTTCGTTTTCAGACACGGCGGTCAACCTTGATCGCCGCGTCTGAAGGGTTAACAGTGCGCGGCACAACGATCGGTGCCGCATGCTGTTAGCCCAGGGTCCCGGCTATGATTAGCAGCCGGGACCGACCCGGTGTGTTGCGGGGTCACGGCGTGACCCCGTTTTTAACACCTGGAGCGGGCTCAGGACGTACAGTTACGTCGTAAGTCCTTAAGAGGTTAAAATTGTCCTCTTCTGACCTCTATAACTTTTTTTATTATTCCGTATACCGAGATATAGGAGGGCTAATTTTTTACACCATGGTCTGCAGTTCTTATCAGTAACATTTTGGTTTTGATAGGACTTTTTCGATCACTTTTTTCTGGTATAAGAAATGACAAAAAAAGTGCAATTTTAAGCTTTGGTATTTTTTTTTTCATGTACGCCATTTACTGTGTGGTTTAACCCCTTAAGGACCAAGCCCATTTTGACCTTAAGGAACAGGCCAATTTTATTTTAGCATTTTTGTTTTTTCCTCTTCGCCTTCTAAAATCCATAACTCTTTTATATTTCCATCTACAGACCCATATAAGGGCTTCTCTTTTGCGTGACCAACCACACGCAGGACGTACCTCAAGGGGTTAAAAGGCGAGGAGGGAAAAACTGAAACGCAAAAATAAAATAAGCTGTGTCCTGAAGGCCAAAATGGGCTGTGTCCTTAAAGACAATGGACGTAAATGTACGTGGTGGGTTGGTACTTAGCGCATCATGATGTACATTTACGCCACGTACATGATTTGAGCACCGGACTGGTGCTCGCATCATGCACGTCAGGTCCTGGCTGCTGTCAAGGGCAGACATTAGCGATCGCGCTGATGTCCATTAACCCCTCAGATGCCGTGATCAATACAGATCACGGCATCCTCGGCAGTGCAGCACTTAAAATGGATAATAGGGACTTCCGGTGCCATGCAGTAGAGACGCACTAGTGTGAGCTCCTCTTCTGACCCTCGTGTTACCGCGACATTCACCCGCATATTGAACGGTACCGGACTCCTCATCTGCCACGGGAGCCGAGGTACACTTGCATGGACCGTTATTTACTCCGAACGAACCGGAGTTCGCAGTCACAGTGCTCGAGCCGGACTCTGGGGAGACGCGACAACAAATCCAACATGGCCGACTCACCGCCATTGAGCAGGGCGACCTCCCCGGCGCACTCTGACAAAGGTTCCCTGACCGGGCCTGAAATGCCTGACTTTCCTACTATAGACTACTCGAAACTGGCGACGGAGGTGGCGAAGATAGTGGTCGCGAAAGTGCAGGAGGCTGTGGCGGCAACTATGCACGATTCTCTACAGCAACTGCGCCAAACTACAGAGGCACATGGGACGCGACTCTCGGAGGTGGAAAATCGAGTAGGGCTGGTAGAGGATCGCAATGATGCGGTGAATGCAAAGGTCACTCACTAACGGAGTGCCGACAGCTCAGTGAGGTCGAGGACCTTGAAAATAGGTCCCGGAGGAGCAACCTCCACATAGTAGGACTGCCGGAGTCGGTGCCGGGCAAAGATCTTCTCCACATATGTGAGGTTCAGCTACCGCGAGCACTGGGACTCCCTCGACCCTGCAAGGTGGAGAGAGCTCACCGGTTGGGCCCTGACCTTCGAGAAGCTCCTGACAACTCAGTCCCACCGTGCCTGGACCATCGCAATAGGCCGCGACAAGTCATCGTGAAATATCTCGACTTCACCGACAAAGTCGCCCTACTCCGCGCATTCAGGCGCAAAAGGGATGGATTACAATTTGATGGACACAAGCTGCTGATCTTTGGCGATTTTTCAGCGGAGGTGACGCGAAAACGTTAGCTATTCGCCCCTCTGAGTACTACGCTCCATAGGAAAGGCATTCGATTCGCCCTTATGTATCCGGCTGTGTTACGCATTTTCTATCCGGATGACTCGCTCGGGACTTACACTGCTCCAGACAAGGCCTCGGAGGCTACTCATTCTTACCTGCACGTCCGGCCCCGCAGCCCTGTTCACTCAACGGGGCAGCAGCAAGCCCCCTCTTTGTCACGGGACCTGGACTCTGATCCGTCGGGATGGCAGTCCCCCTCTTCCTGGACTTCACCAATGGACCCGGAGGGTTCGGCGCCCCCCCCCCCCCCCAAGGAGCGCAGGATCAGGTGAAAGGCAGACTCTGTTCCTGAACTGTTCTAACGGCAGTTTTCCATACATCGTTCTGTGCTGGACTGTTCCTGATGGCTTACCGGCACTTGATCTTTTGACCCGCTGACGTCTTATGATGTTCCTCTGGCTGGAGGAACTTGCAGATATCTTACAGGTTTATGGTTTTTGTTTAGGGATTTGTTAATGGGGCGAGTTCTGCGGTGGTCGTGGCTGGGGGGGGGGGGGTTATTTTTCCGATCCAACTATGTGGTATTTATGGGGCCTTTGTATAGGGGTATTAGCGAGGGGGGTAGAGATGCTGTCTTTCAGCGGGGGTGGTGAGGAGGTGTATGTATAGCAGGAGGGGGATGTATGGGGGAGGGGCTGGGCGGTTATACATTGTACTCTATACAAAATGGGGAGGGGGGGAAAAAAATTCTAACGTGTTAATTTAACTTTTTTTCTTGTACCGCATTCTGTTAGCTGCCGGTGACGGCTGTCGGTCAGGGTTTTTTCTTTGCTCCATAGGGGGGAGTTATACTGGGAGCACCCGAAGTCATGGGAGGGTGTGGTGGGTTCAGGTAGCGGTTGGGTGACTTGCTCCCCCTTTCACGATGCCTTGCTGATGTGGTTGGGGGCCTCTTACAAATGAATCTTACTCTGCATGCGGTTCAGCTCTTCTGGTCTTTGGGAGCGCTTGGTGGGGATGGAGAGGGGGCTCTCATAGGTTTTGTCTGTCTCTTCCGCATGGGAAGAAGGATAGTCCCAAACATGTGGGGTTCGCAGGTGATGGGGAACCTGATATGGCTTTGTGCCTTGTGTAGGATGTTGTTGGGGGTCGGGGGGACGGTTGGGATTTAGGGTCGTTATCTCATGTGCTTTGCCCCAAAGGTGGTCAAGTTTTGCAGATCTTCATGTGATTACACCGTTACATTTCTTTAGGCTGTTACTTTATGAAAATAATTACCTGGAATGTTAAGGTACTTCGGTCCCCTGCAAAGCGAAGTCTGGTTCTACGGCATTTGAAAACTTTTTCTCCTGATGTCGCCCTCCTGCAGGAGACTCACTTGCAGGAGACCGACTTCTTCCTCTTGCGCAAATGGTGGGTAGGTAGGGTAGAGGGATCACCAGCGGTGCAGCACAAGGCGGGGGTCATAATCCTATTCCACAAGTCCTTCACTTATGAGCTCTTACACGTGCATAAAGACTCGGAGGGTCGCCTTTGCAAAATACACATAAAAACACCGTCTGGGGACTTTTGGATTCTCAATGCTTATGGCCCCAATGGGGACGATGGCTCCTATTTTACCGCCCTTGCACAACACACGATGACATGCCTAGGGGGACATATACTAGTTGGGGGTGACTTCAATGCCCCAATGTGCCTGGCAGAAGACAGGCGCTCTAATCATGACAGACGGATCCCTACGCGAACATATGACCAATTACTTGATGCATGGGCATCCCAGACAGGGATGGTGGATGTTTGGCACATGGTCCATCCTGAGGAGAGGGATTTTAGCCATTATTCCTATTCCCATGACTCCTGGTCGAGACTGGATTATTTTTTCACCTCGACTCCCTTCTCCCCAGGGTGCACCGTGTGTCTCTGGAGGACTTGGTCATCTCAGACCATGCTCCAGTGCTTCTGCAGGTGAAGGTTGTAGTCCAGAAAGGGTCAGACTATATCTGGCACTTCCCTATGGGATTGGTGTGAGATGAGCAGATCCAGGCATTACTGAAAGGGTGGTGGCTGGACTTTGAGACGATGAACGGCGGACATATTGATACTCTACAGTTGTACTGGGATACTGCAAAGGCAGTTTTGAGGGGTCGCATTATGGGGTACACATCTTCCTTGAAGAAAAAACTACATGACCAATTGGTTGTATTGGGACAGTCCCTACGATCGGCATATACCAGGTTTTAGGAGTTCCCTTCAGGTGATACCAAGACCGCGTGGGTAGTGGCAAGAGAGGAATATGAGGCGTGTGTTGAGCGCAAGGACAACCTCTATAGGTCGCAATATGAAGCTACGTTATTCCGTCATGGAGGAAAGCCGGGACGCCTGTTGGCTAGATTTGCCAAGGGGCTCAACCCTCCCTCTAATATATCAGTGCTCAAGGATACCCAAAATATCTCCCATAGGGACCCCAGGAAAATCAATGAGCTGCTGGGTTCTTATTACCAATCACTCTATTCGGATAGGGAGCCTTCAGTTTCTCCTACCAGGGACTGGATAGCGAAGGCACATCTCCCCAGCCTTACGCAGGAGGAGAGGGAGGCTCCAAATGCACCTGTCTCTGGGGAGGAATTGGACGCGGCAATAAAGAAGCTGGTGACAAATAAAGCCCTGGGACCTGACGGGGTCCCGGGGGGGGGGGGGGGGGTTCAAAATCCTTAAGTCCCAAATTTCTAGACCGCTTCTTAATCTTTTAATACATACTTACAGGGGGGTGAAATCCCTGCACAAATGAACACAGCCTATATTCGTGTTCTCCCTAAACCTGGTAAGAATCTACTCACCCCGGACGGATATTGTCCGATGTCTCTTATTAATGAGGACCTCAAGCTGGCCTCGAAAATAATGGCGGACCGCTTAGCGGCCCTCTTACCCAGATTGATAACCCCGGTACAGGTAGGCTTTGTCAAGAGCAGGTCTGCGGTGGCGAATGTGCGTAATGTCCTCGCGGTGCTGGACGACATTCACCTGCGGCCCTCTCTGCATCCATCCCCGGCTATAGTCTCGGTCGACGCAGGAAAAGCTTTTGACAATGTACGCTGGGGATGGATGTGGAGAGTGCTCCGGGTCATGGGGTTTGGAGGTCCATTTCTGCAATATTTACGGGCACTTTATACGACGCCTCGGGCTCGTGTTGCTACTCTAAGGTTTTAGTCGCCCTCGTTCAACCCGCAGAAGGGAACTAGGCAGGGGTGCCCCCTTTCCCCATTATTATTCAACTTAGCTATAGAGCCCCTGTCTAGTGTTCTGGTATTTTTAGCTAACCCCACTAGGGACGTGCCTAGACTTTTTGACTTACTGAAGGATTTTGAGATAGAGTCGGGTTATCGGGTGAATGTCTCCAAAAGCGACCTTTTGGATCTCTCCCCGCAGGCGGGACGGTTATACTTGGCTCTCTTGGGGGTCCCTATAATGCTGTCACGATCCTCCATAAAGTATTTAGGGTTGTTTATTGGTAGATCCCCTGGATCTCTCTATTCGCTCAACTACCCGCCCTTAATTAGGAAAATTAGGGATGAGTTGAAAAGATGGACTGGCCTCCCTTTGCCGCTTCTAGCTCGGAATCACCTCCTAAAAATGCTAAGCTTTTCCAAACTGCTCTATCCCATCCAAACTATTCCAATGTTCCTGAAACATTCTGACGTAGCGTTGCTCACCACTGCTTTTACCAAATTCCTCTGGAACAATAAACAACCGCGCATAGCACTGAAAAAAAATGATGCTCCCGAGGAGCAAGGGAGGGCTGAGCTTTCCAGGCATTTAGCATTACAACCTGGCTTGCCTTTATCGTCACTGCATAGATTGGATAAGGGGAGGGGAGGCGCTTTCGAACACGGCACTTGAGTCGGGCTTGGCATACCCCTGGTCGGGCCTATCGGGCCTTCTACACACGAAACTGGGGGCACTGCCAACTCAACTTAGAGGCTCCAGCATCATTAGAGATACTGTGGCTGCATGGAAAAAGCGCCGTTCAGTGATGCAGCTGCCCTTTACCCTTAGCAAGCATATGCCGCTATGGTCTCTGCCAGAATTTCAATTGGGCAGGGAAAACAGCATGTTTAGGGCCTGGAGGGAGGCGGGCATTCTGAAGGTCCAGCACTTGTTATGCTCGACTGAATGTAGGTATTTATCTTTCCCGGAGCTGGCTGCAGCCTACTCTCTTGTTCCTGAACATGCTCTCCCGCATTTACAACTTAGTGCTTTCCTAGATCATAGACTCCGGGACCTCTCGAAGGTACACGCCCCCAATTCCTTTGATCCCTTTATTACCTCTGATTCAAGTTTTCACTCATTATCCGGATTGTATAGATATCTCACTAGGACAGGGGAATGCATGACACCTGACTCATTGTTCAAATACTGGGAGGGGAAGCTGGGGTTGACCCACCTGACACTGCCCATCATAGAGGGATGGGGGAAGGTGTGCAAAGCGACGGTGTGTGAGGTCTGGAGGGAAACGCAATTTAAACTCATGCACCATGCTACATACGGTTTCACTTTTCCACGCACACCCGACCGTCCGGACCGCATAGAGGAATGCCCCAAATGTAAAACTTTCCTTTTGGACTTATTACATGGTCTGGTGGGTTGCTCCGCAGTGCGATCTTTGTGGGCTTCCCTTTTTGTGCTCCTGAGGGAGAAGTTACATGTGTCGATCCCCCATCGACCCCTCTCTGATCATTTTACATATTGTTCCTCAGGGGAGCGAGCTCTCCCTCCTGTTGCATTTGTTTATACTGGTGGCCAAGCGTTGCATCTTGACTCACTGGCTTAAACCTACTACCCCTGCAGTCTTGGAGATATTGCTCCAAATGAACAAAATATATGTTTATTGATATGACTGATCTTCAACGTACAAAAAAAAAATCTGCAAAAAACTTCTTCAAAAAATGGAAATCCTTTCTTGTTTCCTTCTGTTCCGAGGGGGAAATAACAAAGGTGATGACACCTTTCTTGGAAACTTCTTGGTACCTCTCTAGAGCCATAGCGGAGACATTGGGGAGGCTCCAAATTACCACCAGATGAGTTGGGTGGGACGGTATTCCTTGCCGTAGATAGTGGTGGAGCCAGGCTGCGCTTTCTGTTCTTATTCTACGCCATGCTTTGCTTCATTTTTCTGAAGATCTGCGGGATGATTGTCTATATTAGATAACTTTTCTGACTTCTTGTCGTTTACTAATATTTGGGGGGGATGGTTGAGAGACCCAAGGGACTTTTACATGGGTCGGAGGTTATTATGTTACGATGGTTTTTCTTAATTTCACTGACTATGTAAGGCCTCTTTGACATATTGTCTGGCGGCATATATATATATGTCTTTAATGATACCTACTTTGTCTAACGTATCCAGGGGATTGTCCTGGCTCATGTTTTCCTTTGTTATGCATTTAAAAACCAATAAAGAAAATGTTCTTTAAAAATTGATAATCTGATCGCCTGTAGCGCTGCCGCTGGGATCCGATCATTCAGCATGGCGGCTGGAGGTCCCCTCACCTGCATACCAGAGCAGAAGATCGCCGATACCACTGATCAGTGCTATGCCTATGCATAGCACTGAACAGTATTATCAATAAAATGATTGTTATAAATAGTTCCCTATGGGGACATAAAAAGTGTAAAAAAAAAAAAAGTTAAAATAAATTTCCCCCATAAAAAATGTAAATCGTCCCTTTTTTCCATTTTACCCCCAAAAAGCATTAAAAAAATTTCATAAACATATTTGGTATTGCCACGTGCATAAATGTCCAAACTATCAAAATGTAATGTTAATTATACCGTATGGTGAACAGCGCAAACGTAAAAAAAAAAAAATCTGAAATTGCTGTTTTCTTTTTCACATTTTATTCCAAAAAAAAATTATAAAAAGTGATTAAAAAGTAAAATATAAGCAAAAGTGGTACCAATAAAAACAAAAGATCACGGCGCAAAAATTAGCTCTCATACCGCCCTGTATACGGAAAAATGAGAAAGTTATATTTGGTCAAAATAGGGCAATTTTAAACATACTAATTTTGTTAAAATAGTTTGAGATTTTTTTTAAAGCGGTACAATTATAAAAAGCATATAACAACATGTGTATTATTTTAATCGTACTGACCCACAGAATAAATAAAACATATAATTTTTACCATAATGTGTACAGCGTGAAAACAAAACCTTCCAAA
This sequence comes from Hyla sarda, assembly GCF_029499605.1. Classification (NCBI taxonomy): domain Eukaryota; kingdom Metazoa; phylum Chordata; class Amphibia; order Anura; family Hylidae; genus Hyla; species Hyla sarda. The sequence goes on from NC_079191.1 coordinate 367,363,361, forward strand.
ATTTCAGAAATTGTAGCTTTATTTTCAATTTCTCCACATAAATAATATTTTTTTGGTTGTGCCGTACATTTTTTATGGAAAAATTAGTGATGTCATTACAAAGTAACTTTGATGACACAAAAAACCAGCCCTCATATGAGTCTCTGGATGAAAATATAAAAGAGTTATGATGTTTAGAAGGTGAGGAGGAAGAAATGAAAATGCAAAAATAAAATTGGCTGCGTCCTTAAAGGAAATCTGTCATCAGAATCACCCGCACTAAACCTGTTACACAGGCTTGTAGTGCGGGTGGTCCTGATTAAAACGCTTCTTACCTCATTAAAAACTGAGCAGCGGTTCGCCAGATATCTTCATTTTTATTTATATGGTATTCCCAGGCTTGGGACTCAGTGGGAGGTCCGCTGCATCAGCACAGACTCGCTTACGTCATTTTCGCCGGGCGGAGCGGCTGCCCGGCTCATGAATATTCATGGCTGCCTCATCGCAGTCTTCCTCCTGGTGTAGGCCACCTGGGTAGCGCCGCACACCGTACACCCTGAAGCGGCATTCTCCTGCATATCTATGCAGGAGAACGCCGCTTCCGGGTGTACGGCGCGTGGCACATGCGCGGCGCTACCCACGTGACCTACACCAGGAGGAAGACTGCGATGAGGCAGCCATGAATATTCATGAGCCGGGCAGCCGCTCCGCCCGGCGAAAATGACGTAAGCGAGTCCGTGCTGATGCTGCGGACCTCCCACTGAGTCCCAAGCCTGGGAATACCATATAACTAAAAATGAAGATATCTGGCGAACCGCTGCACAGTTTTTAATGAGGTAAGAAGCATTTTAATCAGGATCACCCGCACTACAAGCCTGTGTAACAGGTGATTCTGATGACAGATTTCCTTTTAAGGGGTACTCCTGTGGAAACTTTTTTTTTTTTTTAATCAACTGGTGCCAGAAAATTTAACAGAATTGTAAATGTCATGACCACAGTGCTCTCTGCTGTCCATTTTAGGAACTGTCCGGAGCTGGAGAAAATCCCCATAGCAAACATTTGCTGCTCTGGACAATTCCTAAAATGGACAGCAGATGTCAGCAGAGAGCACTGTGGTCATGACATCAGAGGAAAAGCATTTCTTTTTTGGATTTCTCTTTAGTATACAGCCCCTAAAAAGTACTGGAAGGATTAAGATTTTTTTATGTAAGTGATTTAAAAATCTGTTTAACTTTCTGGCACCAGTTGATTTAAAAAAAAAAAAAACGCTTTCCATGGGAGTACCCCTTTAACCTCTTCAGGACGCAGGGCGTTCTGAGTCCTTAACCCTTTACCTATTTGGCGATTTTTCATTTTTGCACTTTCAATAACACTTTTAATTTTCCACCTAAAAATCCCTATGAGGGCTTGTTCTTTGCACCAACAATTTTACTTTGTGATATTATTAATAATTTGACCACAAAATCTACTGCAAAACAAGAAAAAAATGATGTGTGAGGCAAAATTGAAAAAAAGAAAAAGCCATTGTGTCATTTTTAGTGCAGTTTTCTGTTTAAATTGCATCTTATATTTATTCTGTAGGTCCATACGGTCTCAAGGATACCCAATTTATATAGGTTTGATTTTTTTTTACTACTAAAAAAAAAAAAAAAAATCATAACTACATACACCAAAATTAATTGTCACGCACCTGGATGGAGGCTGTCACGGAGCTGGAAGTGGATCCTCCACCTGTGTGGCTGATGACTCGGACGGTATCGGGGAGCGGAGTCTAAGGTGCCGCTGGTTTTCACTAGAGCCCACCGCAAGGCAGGACAGGCTTGCTGCGGCAGGCGACACCCAGGTCGCTACCCCCGACACGGCTTGACCACACAGGTAACTGGGCAACACGAGGTACCGAAGGATGAAGCTGTAGCGTAGTCAATCTTATTGATTATAGATGGCTGTGCTCAACCTATATCTGAGATATAATATATTATAGAGCCTGTGATTGCCCAGCTGAATTGTATATTGGGAGACATTTGCTTAGCAACCTAGTTTCTATTGGTTACAGACTTGTCCATTTTATCTTGCTATAAATAGTTGTGCTTTATCCCTATCTGAGATATTATACATTATAGAGCTTGTGATTTCACAGCTGAATTGTATATTGGGAGACACTTGCTTAGCAACCTGGTTTCCAATGGTTACAACCGTAGTATTGCACTGTGTAGTCAGGACAACCTCTTCCTATCCAATTAGCTAATCAGGGCTCCCCAGTGAGGCTACTAGCCTCCTTCCTATCTGTCTTATTCTAGGGTATATAGATGCAAGTGCAGTCTAGGTTCCGGAGTGGGGCCGCCCTTATCAGGGCATTTACTCCGCCTAGGAATAGGTTTAGCGGTAAGGGTTTACCAGGGAGAGCGTCAGGTAGTGGCCAATACATCTGTTGGGCCTTACCTATTCCCCTAGGACCTTCCCTTGATTTTTTCCTCACCTATACCCCCACCTTTAGTGAGGCATTTTGTTACATCTATACTTATCAATGGCTGTTTAGGATATATTTAAGTATTGAATGTTTATCCTGGTGGAGTGAAGTGGACCCCAATGGTGTCCTTATTGTCACTTCACTTTTATTTCTTTTTTTTTGATGGTTTTTGAGGAGGTTTTTTCTCCCATTTTATATGAACTATATTAAAGGTTAAGTCTTAGTGTTTTTTCGTTGACCCTCCCCCCCCCCCCCCCCCCCCCCCAGCATTACAATGTCCAAATGCCATGACAAGATACTCGAAATGTCCATCACGGGTATTAAATGCAGTCTTCCATTTGTCCCCTTTACGAATACGAATCAAATTATATGCCCCACGTAGATCAAGTTTTCAGAAGATTCTGGCACCTCTCAGGAGATCAAATAATGCTGAGATTAGAGGTAGTGGATAGCGGTCCTTTACAGTAATTTTATTTAAAACACGGTAGTTGATACAAGGTTGCAAAGAACAGTCTTTTTTCTCAAGGAAGAAGAACCCAGATCCGGCAGGAGAAGAGGACTTCCTGATAAACCCCTTCCGTAGATTTTCTTGGATGTAGTCTGCCATGGCCTGGGTTTCTGGAAAAGACAAGGGGTAAATTCTGCCTCTGCGAGGAGTGGTGCCAGGAAGTAAATCTATAGGGCAATCGTAGGGACGGTGTGGAGGCAATACTTCAGCTTGTTTTTCGCTGAAAACGTACGCAAAGACCTGGAGGAAAGAAGGCAGACCAAGTAGAGGTCTAGAAGTTGGTTTCAACTTAGTTACACGTACATGGATACAATGGCTATTACAATGTGGATCCCAGCATAAGACTTCTCCAGTTTTCCAATCCAGCTGTGGGGCATGGAGCTATAACCAAGGTAGACCAAGCAGGAGAGGAGAAGTACAGTGTGGGAGTACGTAGAAGGACAAGTTCTCCTTATGTAAGACTCTGACCTGCATTGACAGGGGTTCTGTGCGATATAGCACGGTACAGTCCTGTCTTTCTCCAATTACTGTAGAGATGTACAGGGGTTTCAGATGTACAGGCAGACGATACTTATGCACAAGGGAGGCATCAATAAAGTTTCCCGCAGAGCCAGTCCAGGAAGGCCAGAACGGAGATGATCTCTTTGGAGGGAAGAAGCTGGATTGTCAAATTTAAGCGTGAAGAGGAGGAATTCACACCTAGGGAGGCCTCTCCTACAAACCTTAGGTGCAAGCGTTTCCCTGTGGCTGAGGGCGCAGAGGACAATCCTTAAGGAAGTGGTCTGCACTGGTGCAGTAAAGAAAGATTTTTGGTTCGTCGGCGAGTCCTTTCCTGCAAGGTCAAGCGAGACCAATCCACTTGCATAGCCTCCACTGCAGGAGGCATCGAAGAAGATTGTGGTGGTTGCTGGAAGACTGGCACCATACGAGTAAAGCGCCAGGGTCGTGCAGATTCCCTTTGTTGTCATAATTCTTCTCGTCGCTCGGAGAAACGGATATCTATCCAGGATGCCAATTGTATAAGTTCGTTAAAGGTAGATGGCAATTCCTGTGCTGTGAGGACATCCTTAATTTGGCTTCATAATCTTCTCTTGACGGTAGCGCAGAGAGCTTCATTATTCCAGGACAACTCCAACGCCAGGGTTTGGAACCGGATGGCATACTCGCCAACAGTGGAGTTGCCCTGAGAAAGATTCAGCAGAGGCGTCTCTGCAGAGGAGGCTCGAGCAGGTTCCTCAAAGACAGTACGAAATTCCGTCAGGAATGCCTGGAGATTAGCAGTGACGACATCACTGCGATCCCACAGCGGGGTTGCCCAGGCTAAAGCCCTTCCAGACAAGAGACTAATGACGAAAGCTACCTATGCACGTTCCGTCAAGAAGTGGTCCGCCACGAGTTCTATGTGCATGGAGCACTGCGTCACAAAACCACGACAAGACTTGGGATCCCCCTCATATTTTTCTAGAAGCGACAAACGGAGTTTGGTTCTGGAGGAGACTGCAGCAGCGGGAGGCTGTACTGGAGCTGGAGGAGGAGGCTAAGGAAGTTGCTGCTGAGCAGAAAGCAACTGCTGCATCATGACGGTTAGCTGGTTAAGCTGCTGTGCCAACTGCTGGGACTGGAGCGCCACGATAGGTGCAAGATCCAAGTTATGAGGCAGAGGAACCCCAGTTGGATCTTGCTGTCACGCACCTGGATGGATGCTGTCACGGAGCTGGAAGTGGATCCTGTGTGGCTGATGACTTGGACCGTATCGGGTAGTGGAGTCTAAGGTGCCGCTGGTTTTCACCAGAGCCTGCCGCAAGGCAGGATAGGCTTGCTGCAGCAGGCGACACCCAGGTTGCTACCCCCTGACACGGTTCGACCACACAGGTAACTGGGCAAGACTAGGTACTGAAGGATGAGGCTGTAGCGTAGTCAAACGTAGCAGAAGGTCAAGGCAGGCAGCAAAGGTTCATAGTCAAAAAATGTAGCGGTAAGGTCTGAATACACGGGAATGGCAAAACAGGCAATGGGAACGCTTTCTCTCAGGCAAACCCAAAACATCTTTTTTCACTAAAATGCTGGTATTACCCTCATTTTTTTATTTTCACAAGGGGCAATAGGAAAAAAGCCCTCAATTTGTAACCCCATTTCTTCTGAGTAAAAACATACCCCATATGTGGATGTAAAGTGCTCTGCGGGCAAACTACAATGCTCAGAAGAGAAGGAGCGCCATTGAGCTTTTGGGGAGAAAATCTGTCCGGAATTGAAGGCCACTTGTGTTTACAAAGCCCCCATGGTGCCAGAACAGTGCCCCCCCCACATGTGAACCCCATTTTGTAAACTACAACCCTCACGTAATGTAATAAGGGGTGCAGTGAGCATTTACACCCCACAGGTGTCTGACAGATTTTTGGAACAGTGGTCCATGGAAATAAAAAATTTTATTTTTCATTTGCACAGCCCAGTGTTCCAAAGATCTGTCAAATGCCAGTGGGGTGTAAATGTTCACTGCACCCCTTATTAAGTTCTGTAAGGGGTGTTGTTTCCAAAATGGGGTCACATGTGGGGGGGGCACTGTTCTGGCACCAGTGGGGCTTTGTAAACGCACATGGCCCCCAACTTCCAATTCTCTCTCCAAAAGCTCAATGGCGATCCTTCTCTTCTGAGCATTGTAGCTCGCCTGCAGAGCACTTTACATCCACATATGGGGTATTTCCATACTTCTGTGGGTGTAAGGCTCACTGTACCCCTTGTTATTTTCCTTGAGGGATATTGTTTCCAAATAAGTATGCCCTGTGTTTTTTTTTTTCTTTTTGCTGTTCTGGCACCATAGTGGCTTCCTAAATGCAACATGCCCCCCATAAACCATTTCAGCAAAATTTGCTTTCCAAAAGCCAAATGTGACTCCTTCACTTCTGAGCATTGTAGTGCACAAGCAGAGCACTTGATGTCCACACTTGGAGTATTTCCATACTCAGAAGAAATGGGGTTACAAATTTTGGGGGGCGTTTTCTCCTATTACCCCTTGTAAAAATGTAAAATTTGGGGAAAACCCAGCATTTTATTGAAAAAAATTATTTTATTTACACATCTGACTTTAAAGGGGAAGTCCAGTGGTGAAAAACTTATCCCCTACGGGGCCCCCTGCGATCTCTCTGTACGGGGGACAGGCTCTCCGGCCAGATAGCGGGGGCCGACACGCCCCCTCAATACAACTCTATGGCAGAGCTGGAGATTGCCGAAGGCAGCGCTTCGGCTCTGCCATAGAGTTATATTGAGGGGGCGTGTCGGCCACCGCTTCGTGCGGAGGTCGACACGCCCCCTTCCCATGGGCTGTCGGGGCTCCATACAGGAGATCGCAGGGGGCCCCAGCGGTCGGACCCTCCGCGATCTCAAACTTATCCCCTATCCTTAGGATAGGGGATAAGTTGTTCACCACTGGGCCACCACTGCACTACTCCTTTAATGAAAAAGTCGTCAAACACCTGTGGGGTTTTAAGGCTTACTGTACCCCTTGTTATGTTCCTTACGGGGTGTAGTTTCCAAAACAGTATGCCATGTGAGGAGTTTTTGTTGCTGTTCAGGCATCATAGTGGCTTCCTAAATGCGACATGCCTCCCAAAAAACATTTCAGCAAAATTCACACTCCAAAATCACATTGTTGCTCCTTCCCTTCTGAGCCCTCTAGTGCTCCCAAAGAGCACTTTACATCCACATATGAGATATTTCCTTACTCGAGAGAAATTGGGTTACAAATTTTGGGTGGATTTCTCGCCTTTTACCTTTTGTAAAAATTCCAAAAATGGCTCTACAAGAACATGCGAGTGTAAAAAAATGAAGATTTTGAATTTTCTCCTTCACTTTCCTGCTATTCCTGTGAAACACAAAGGGTTAAAAACTTTCTGAATGTCATTTTGAATACTTTGAGAGCAGTTTCTATAATGGGGTATTTCTCACAGAAAGGCCCCTCAAATTCACTTCAAAACTTAACTGGTCCCTGAAAAAATTCAGCATTTGAATTTTTTGTGAAAATTTTGAAAATTGCTGCTATACTTTGAAGCCCTCTAATATCTTCAAAAAGTAAAAACATGTCAACTTTATGATGCCAACATAAAGTAGACATATTGTATTTGTGAATAATTATATATATATATATATATATATATATTTTTTTTTTTTTTTTTTTTTTTTTTTTTTATTTGGAATATCCAATTTTCCTTATAAGCAGAGAGCTTCAAAGTTAGAAAAATGCTACATTTTCTAAATTTGAATGAAATTTGGGGAATGAAAGGTAAAAGCATCCCAGAGTTATTAATGCTTAAAGTGACAGACATCAGATGTGCAAAAAAGGCTAAGTCCTTAAAGGAGTAGTCCAGTGGTGAACAACTTATCCCCTATCCTGTACGGAGCCCTGACAGTCCGCGGGAAGGGGGCGTGTCGACCTCCGCACGAAGCGGCGGCCGACACGCCCCCTCAATACAACTCTACGGCAGAGCCGAAGCGCTGCCTTCGGCAATCTCCAGCTCTGCCATAGAGATGTATTGAGGGGGCGTGTCGGCCGGCGCTTCGTGCGGGGGTCGACACCCGCTATCTGGCCGGAGAGCCTGGCCCCCGTACAGAGAGATCGCAGGGGGCCCCAGCGGTCGGACCCCCGCGATCTCAAACTTATCAACTATCCTTAGGATAGGAGATAAGTTTTTCACCACTGGACTACCCCTTTAAGGTGAAAATGAGCTGCGTCCTTAAGGGTTAAAGGGTAAACATACAGACTAAAGAATAACTACTCTGCAAGGTATAGTGCAGTGGTCTTCAGCCTGCGGACCTCCAGATGTTGCAAAACTACAACTCCCAGCATGCCCGGAAAGCCAACGGCTGTCCGGGCATGCTGGGAGTTGTAGTTTTGCAACATCTGGAGGTCCGCAGGCTGAAGACCACAGGTATAGTGTATAACACGTGAAGGTGGGACATGTATTCACATGAGTCTGGGCGCCAAAGCTCCACATTACCTCCTGTATGGCGCATACAGCTGCAAGGAAAGGTACCGTTTCCACGGCAACCAAACCTTGCCCTATGACGACCAAGCCCCATAACCAACCAGCCAGCGCTGGCACAGAGACTAGTTAGAGCTAGTCAGCAACCTCCACAATCAGTAACACAACACTCGCATGTCACAGGGTACTAAACACTCGTACACCACATACAGTGGCGGGTAAAAGGTTCTGTTTCTACGGTAACCAAACCCTACCCCATGACTGGCATCCCAGCGCAGCCAATCAGCGCAAAGATCGAACCCTACGTCATCGCAATCTCGTCCATAGTCGCTTCGCGGCAATGAGCTGAAATAGAAAAAAAATAAAAAAATAAAGAGAAGGGGGCGTGTACCGTGTGTACGTTGACGGATTTGCTTGCTAACCAATAAGCGTCTACCTCATCAGGCTCCCAGCCAATGAGTCGGCGCAGGAGGCGGAGTTACACAGGTTTCCAAACGCTCGGCGGCGCCATGGGCTTGAGAACTAAACGGAGATGGAATGTCCCAGTCTGAACCGGTTTCAGCCGGTTGCGAGTGTGTGGCACTAGAGCAGAAGAAGCGCCTCTTTCAGCCCGCCCGCCCTCTTGCTCGGTTGCAGCGCCTCAGTTACGGCGAGAAACTTGACAAACACATCCCGCCTCGCAGTCATCCGCCCGGGAAGCCTCGGGTACAATGTGTTAGGGCCCCCGGAGAGATCCCATTAGCCATTCATTACACCTCCCTGCTCTGAAGTGACTGTGTGTGTGAGGCCTGGAGCCCCTTATTCTCCTCATTCATTGGAGCCCAAGGGCGGACTGCAGACCCCTACACCCTCCCTCACCACACACCCCACACCGAGGGAGACTGCTCCGTGCCCGTCTATGAGCGCTGGTCGGGGGCTTATTGTGCCAGTTATCGCTGGATTATTTCCCCATCTATTCTCTCTGCGGCTGAGGAAGAGGCAGCTCCCGCTCTCGGTAAGTTGCCCGCTCCGGGTGTTGTGTTTGTACGTGACGGAGAGGCTGAGGGGGTGTGTACCACCCGTACACTAGGCCCCCACGTGTGCTGTTCTGGCGGGTGACGACCACTCTGGACTTGTCATATATTACTTATTATGAGGTGAGATGTTTGGGGGAAGAGAGAATATTCCATGACTGGCCGGCCCACATCGAGGAAAGCTCCCTGCGTAGGCCTCAGGCTTCTAGGGGCCTTTCCTGAGGCTGTAGGCCCGGCCCGGTGAGGGACTGGCGGGTGAGACTGTCTCACTTGTCCTCCCGTGTTTGAACGAGTTGTTGGCGGAGTGGAAATTTCCAGAAATGTTGCTCAGTGTGTGGAGAGCTCCGTGCGCATCACGTGCTGCGGGGAGGGAGGGGCTGGGAGAGGCCGCTGTACAGCGCGGGGAGCAGGAGGAGAGGGCGCGTGGGGAGGCCGCACTGCATCTCCTGCTGCCCCCCATACAACCATCAACTGCCCCTACATGCTGCATATCCTGCTGCCCCCATATAATCAACTGCCCCTACATGCTGCATCTCCTGCTGCCCCCATATAACCATCAACTGCCCCTACATGCTGCATCTCCTGCTGCCCCCCATACAACCATCAACTGCCCCTACATGCAGCATATCCTGCTGCCCCCATATAACCATCAACTGCCCCCTACATGCTGCATATCCTTCTGCCCCCATACAAACATCAACTGCCCCTACATGCTGTATCTACTGCTGCCCCCATATAACCATCAACTGCCCCTACATGCTGTATCTACTGCTGCCCCCATATAACCATCAACTGCCCCCATATAACCATCAACTGCCCCTACATGCTGCATCTCCTGCTGCCCCCCATATAACCATCAACTGCCCCTACATGCTGCATCTCCTGCTGCCCCCCATACAACCATCAACTGCCCCTACATGCAGCATATCCTGCTGCCCCCATATAACCATCAACTGCCCCTACATGCTGCATATCCTGCTGCCCCATACAAACATCAACTGCCCCTACATGCTGTATCTACTGCTTTCCCATATAACTATCTACTGCTGCCCCCATATAACCATCAACTGCCCCTACATGCTGCATCTCCTGCTGCCCCCATACAACCATCAACTGCCCCTACATGCTGTATCTACTGCTGCCCCCCCATACAACCATCAACTGCCCCTACATGCTGCATCTACTGCTGCCCCCCATACAAACATCTGCCCCTACATGCTGCATCTACTGCTGCCCCCCCATACAAACATCTACTGCTGCCCCCCATATAACCATCAACTGCCCCTACATGCTGTATCTACTGCTGCCCCCATATAACCATCAACTGCCCCTACATGCTGTATCTACTGCTGCCCCCATATAACCATCAACTGCCCCCATATAACCATCAACTGCCCCTACATGCTGCATCTCCTGCTGCCCCCCATATAACCATCAACTGCCCCTACATGCTGCATCTCCTGCTGCCCCCCATACAACCATCAACTGCCCCTACATGCAGCATATCCTGCTGCCCCCATATAACCATCAACTGCCCCTACATGCTGCATATCCTGCTGCCCCATACAAACATCAACTGCCCCTACATGCTGTATCTACTGCTTTCCCATATAACTATCTACTGCTGCCCCCATATAACCATCAACTGCCCCTACATGCTGCATCTCCTGCTGCCCCCCATATAACCATCAACTGCCCCTACATGCTGCATCTCCTGCTGCCCCCATACAACCATCAACTGCCCCTACATGCTGTATCTACTGCTGCCCCCCCATACAACCATCAACTGCCCCTACATGCTGCATCTACTGCTGCCCCCCATACAAACATCTGCCCCTACATGCTGCATCTACTGCTGCCCCCCCATACAAACATCTACTGCTGCCCCCCATATAACCATCAACTGCCCCTACATGCTGTATCTACTGCTGCCCCCATATAACCATCAACTGATCTACTGCTGCCCACCATATAACCATCAACTGCCCCTACATGCTGTATCTACTGCTGCCCCCCATACAACTATCAACTGCCCCTACATGCTGTATCTACTGCTGCCCCCCATACAACCATCAACTGCCCCTACATGCTGTATCTACTGCTGCCCCCCATACAACCATCAACTGCCCCTACATGCTGTATCTACTGCTGCCCCCCCATACAACCATCAACTGCCCCTACATGCTGTATCTACTGCTGCCCCCATACAACCATCAACTGCCCCTACATGCTGTATCTACTGCTGCCCCCCATACAACCATCAACTGCCCCTACATGCTGCATCTACTGCTGCCCCACCATACAACCATCAACTGCCCCTACATGCTGTATCTACTGCTGCCCCCATACAACCATCAACTGCCCCTACATGCTGTATCTACTGCTGCCCCCATACAATCATCAACTGCCCCTACATGCTGTATCTACTGCTGCCCCCCATATAAACATCTGCCCCTACATGCTGCATCTCCTGCTGCCCCCCATACAACCATCAACTGCCCCTACATGCTGTATCTACTGCTGCCCCCCATACAATCATCAACTGCCCCTACATGCTGTATCTACTGCTGCCCCCCATACAAACATCTGCCCCTACATGCTGCATCTACTGCTGCCCCCCCATACAAACATCTACTGCTGCCCCCATACAAACATCAACTGCCCCTACATGCTGTATCTACTGCTGCCCCCCATACAAACATCTGCCCCTACATGCTGCATCTACTGCTGCCCCCCCATACAAACATCTACTGCTGCCCCCATACAAACATCAACTGCCCCTACATGCTGTATCTACTGCTGCCCCCATACAAACATCAACTGCCCCTACATGCTGTATCTACTGCTGCCCCCCATACAATCGACTGCCCCTACATGCTGCATCTACTGCTGCCCCCCCCATACAAACATCTACTGCTGCCCCCATACAAACATCAACTGCCCCTACATGCTGTATCTACTGCTGCTCCCCCCATACAAAGCAAACAGGAGAAAAAAATAACTGGCACTACTGTGTGTCCAAGGGGACGCGGCAATCCCTCACTCCTTCGGGTAGCACAGTCACCAATATAAGCCTGAGATGGTGCTCAGCAGTATAGGCATACACAACAAATCCCAGCAAGCGAAGAAAGGAAAAACTGCGGCAGCACACCCCCATACAAACATCAACTGCCCCTACATGCTGCATCTACTTCTGCCCTCTGGGAACTAAACGTATCAGACACTTATCCCCTATCCACAGCAGTCGGGCCCCAGCTATTTACCTGTCCGAAGTGTGCTTGGACGCCACCTTCCTGGATAACCTAAGTAATGGATCGCTCAGCCATTCACCTGCTGCACTGATGTCTCTCCTCAGCCAATCACTGAGCAGACCATCACTTATGCTTGTCCAGAAAGGGATCCAGAGTGCACAAACGATGGGTAGGTAGCTGGGGTTCCTGTAAAAGATGATCGGGGTGGGGGGCCCCAGTGGTCGGACCCTTCATGATCAGATGCTTATCCACTTTCATCAGGTAAGGGATAGGTGTCCGATAAGATCAGTTTTCGGGAAGTACCCCTTTAATCCTTTAATGGCCCAGTTGTGGTCATCTCTTGATTATTCTGGTCATTTTCTTCTCATTACCTGCCATCAACTAAACTGTCCCCAATCTGTCCCTTACCAATCTCTGATTCCTTCCGTGTATTTTTTCTTTCTAAAACCCAGTATAAATCCTTTTTTTTTTTTTTCTTCTATTTTTTATTAACTATTCACATTCTGCTCAGGCTCCTGCTGTGAGGAAGGGGCAGGCGTGACGTCATCTGAGGCCTGCCAGGGCTTTCTTCCACCCTTTTTCCTGTATACACTAAGCTGCTGTCAAGGCTGATGGGGGTCTCTGTATTCGTATTCCTTAATGCAGATCTCTAGAGTAGTGATGTTTTGAGGCTGTTGCTGGGCAGCATGGACCATCAACTTCCTCCAAAGGTTTTCTATGGGGTTGAGATCTGGACACTGGCTAGGCTTCTCCAGGACCTTGAAATGCTTCATACGAAGCCACTCCTTCGATGCCCAGTTAGTGTGTTTGGGATCATTATCATGCTTAAAGTCCCAGCCACGTTTCATCTTCAATGCCCTTGGTGATGGAAGGAGGTTTTCACTCAAAATCTCATGATACATGGCCCATTCATTCTTTCCTTTACATGGATCAGTCGTCGTGGTCCTTTAGAAGAAAAACAGCCCCAAAGCATGATGTTTCCACCCCCATGCTTTACAGTAGGTATGGTGTTCTTTGGATGCAACCCGGCATTCTTTCTTCTCCAAACATGACAAGTTGAGTTTTTACCAAAAAGTTCTACTTTAGTTTCATCTGACCATATGAAATTCTCCCAATACTCTTCTGGATCATCCGAATGCTCTCTAGCAAACTTCAGATGGGCCCGGACGTGTACTGGCTTAGGCAGGGGGACACGTCTGGCACTACATGATTTGAGTCCCTGGCGGTGTAGTGTGTTACTGATGGTAGCCTTTGTTACTTTGGTCCTAGCTCTCTGCAGGTCATTCACTAGGTCCCTCCCGCGTGGTTCCGGGATTTTAGCTCACCGTTCTTGTGATCATTTTGACACCACGGGGTGAGATCTTGCCTTGAGCCCCAGATCGAGGGAGATTATCAGTGGTCTTGTATTTCTTCCATTTTCTAATAATTGCTTCCACGGTTGACTTCTTCTCACCAAGCTGCTTGCCTATTGCAGATTGTCTTCCCAACCTGGTGCAGGTCTACAATTTTATTTCTGGTGTCCTTCTGGTGTCCTTGGCGATAGTGGAGTTTGGAGTGTGACTGTTTGAGGTTGCGGACAGGCGTTTTTGTTTTTTTTATACGGATAACAAGTTCAAACAGGCCATACCTTCCTTTGTTCCTCCGGTAACCTGCTCCGGCCTCCGCCGCAATACTCTTCCTGGTTGTCGGCGAGTCATACCACACTCAGCCAATCACCGGCCGCAGCAAAGTCCTGCCTCGGCCGGAGAGAGGCTGAGCGGCAGTACTACTTTAATACAGGTAACGAGTGGAGGACAGAGGACACGTAAAGAAGTAGTTACAGGTCTGAGAGCCAGAAATCTATCTTGTTTGTAGTTGAAGAAATACTTATTTTCCACCATAATTTGCAAATAAATTCCTTAAATCAGACAATGTGATTTTATGGATTTTTTTTTTCTCGTGTGTCTCATAGTTGAGGTATACCTATGATGAAAATTACAGGCCTCATCTTAAGTGGGAGAACTTGCACAATTGGTGGCTGACTAAATACTTTTTTGCACCACTGTATATGTCCCTTTGATGGAACAAACCTAATGCAAACAAGCCCTAAAAAAGATAACTATGCCACGCAAGTCTAAACCAGTTGCAAAAATTTTTTCAACAATTAACTACAATGTTTTAAACTTCTTTTGTGGTCATCAGTATCCTTTTTGTTATGATGGACCTTTTTTTGGTTTCTTCTCCCCCCCCCCCCCCCCATGTGATTTGACCAAAAATCAACATTTTTGGCCACTGTTATGTTTTTTTCTTCTTAGTTTTCACTAAGATCATAAACATAACATTTTTATAGTTTTTTTTTGTTTAAAAAAAAAAAAATTATAAAATTTTAAAATATATACACATGCCGTATTTATCGGGGTATACCACGCACCGGCCTATAACACGCACCCTCATTTTACCAAGGATATTTGGGTAAAAAAATGTTTTTACACAAATATCCTTGGTAAAATGAGGGTGCATGTGTATACCCAGATACACTGTTTCTGACCCCGCCAGGAAAGGCAGGGGGAGAGAAGCCGTCGCTGCCCGCTTCTCTCCCCCTGCCTTTCCTGGGGTCTAGAGCCCTGCTACCGCCGCTTCTCTCCCCTTGGCTATCGGTGCCGCTGCCCCTTCTCTCCCCCTGGCTATCGGTGCCGCTGCCCCATTGCCAGCGACGATAGGCAGAGGGATAGAAGGGGTGTCGGCAATGGGGGAGAGAAGGGGCAGCAGCACCCATTGCCGGCGCCGTTGCCTCCCCCATCCCCGGTTGTATAATTACCTGTTGCTGAGGTCTGGTCTGCGCTGCTTCTGGCCTCCAGTGTGGCGTCCCCTGCGTCGTTGCTATGCCCGGTGCGTCGCAATGAGTGACGTCACTCGTCATTGCGTCTCGCAGCGCATAGCAACGACGCAGGGGACGCCACACTGGAGGCCAGAAGCAGCGCAGACCCGACCCCGTCAACAGGTAATTATACAACCGGGGATGGGGGGGGGGGCAGCGGCGCCGGCAATGGGTGCTGCTGCCCCTTCTCTCCCTTTGGCTATCGGCACCGCTGCCCCATTGCCGGTGCCGCTTCTCTCCCCCATGGCGATTAGCGCCGGCAATTGGGCAGCAGTGCCGATAGCCAGGGGGAGAGATGCGGCGGCAGCAGGGCTCTAAGACCCCAGGACAGGCAGGGGCAGAGAAGCCGGCAGAGACGCCAGGTCTCTGCACCTGCAAAAGCCGCTGCTTTTCATTGATTCAAAGCACCCTGCTTTCAATCATTGAACTGCAGCTGCTTATCGGCGTATAACACGCAGATAGACTTTAGGCTAAAAATGTTAGCCTAAAAAAATGCGTGGTATACACCGATAAATACTGTGTGTGTGTGTGTGTGTGTATATATATATATATATATATATATATATTATATAATATGTATATTTCTAAGACTGCAATATCATGAATCAGTACTATTGGTGATCTCCTTGTACAGCCTGGTGCTGCAGAACTACTGCCATCCTGCATGCTAAGAGACCTCTGGAGGCCATTTGGCTCATTGGACCCTTGCAATCGCATTGCCCTGTCCTATGATTGTGGACAATGCGCTGATGTCTGTGAACATCGGCAAGGTCCCAGCTGCTGATAGAACTACACTTGCTTCATGTTCATGAGTTGGCGCACCATGAGGTACATTTGAGTCATGAAATGAGCGCAGTACTTTCAGTAGCTGCGTCCTCTAGCAGTTTAAAAAAGTGAATGGAGCAGATTTCTAATACACCCAAACTGAGGAACAGGTTTAATGCTGTTTCTGTAAGAAAGCTGCTGTTTAATAATCTTGGATAAGCTTTTTAAGAAGTCACATTGGGAAAGATTTATTGCGCTGTCTTAAAGTAAAATTTTCTTTTGTTGCACATAGTCACCAATCACAGCTCATCTTTCATTTACAATTGACAGCAGTTCTATTCCTGTGGATGGATCTTCTGTTGACTGTAAAGCGGAATCCTATACTGTGATTCCGTAGTGTGAACATGCCCTTATACAGCTTTATAAAGTTTTCTATTCATAGGCAGTAACTTGTAACTTCAACTTGTGCATCTACATATGATACATAAAGTATTCACATAAAGAAGGCTTGGGTGTATGCAGCAGTATAGCAATGTTGTGGGTTATATCACTTACAGCCTCCAATTGACATAAAAAATGCTTTGTGTAAAAATGTCAGTTGCATTCCCTGTTCCCTTTTCTAGTTGTTTTTATTAAGAGTCCCGTAAAAAGCCCATGGAGATTAATCTAGCTGTCTTCATAGTAAGTCTTTGTTGCCCATAGCAACCTATCAGCCCTCGGCTTTCTTTTTACCTGAGTTCTAGACAAGTCTTGCTATTAGCTTGATACATCTCCCCTATGTTACATCTAGTGAAACTATAAAGAAATACCCAAGATGGGTTAGGGTCAATAAATTTGGAAACCTATTGACCAAGGGTCAGACTATACTGTAATATATATTTATAAATATATATAGATATATAGACACACTCTCACAATCACGGCATCCCGAACAGCTTACACGACAGCTGGAGGGTCCCTACCTGCCTCCTCGCTGTCCGATTGCCGATGACTGCTCAGTGCATGAGATCCAGGCATGAGCAGTCAAGTGGCAGAATCATTGATCAATGGTTTCCTATGAGAAACCATTGAACGATGTAAAAGATCAGTGTGCAGTGTTATAGCCCCCTATGGGAGCTAGAAGGGTACGTTCACACGAGCGGATTTTCGCAGTGGATTTCGCTGCGGGTCCGATGGTAATGGCCCGCTCTATGTTGTCTTTGCATGTGCCTGCTCGTAGCTGAGCAAACACACTACGATGTGCGAGTCGCTGTATACTCGCACATCGCGGGAGCTCTCTGCCTAGCTCAGAGCAGGGAGAGTGGCCACGATGTGCAAGTACGCCGCGCACATCACTGCAGTGTGTCTGCTCAGCGCAACGTATTGCCGCTACGAGCAGGCACATGTAAAGACAGCATAGAGCGGGCCTTCACCAGCGGATCCACAGCGTAAAATCCGCTGCAAATCCGCTCGTGTGAAAGTACCCATACACTGCAAAAAAGTGAATAAAGATCATTTAACCCCTTCCCCTAATTAAAATTTGAATCCCCCCCCCCCCTTTTCCCATTTAAAAAAAAACCAAAACTGTGTAAATAAAAATAAACATACGTAGTATCGCCGCGTGCGGAAATGTCCGAATTATAAAAATTAAACCGCACGCTCAATGGTGTACGCGCAAACAAATTCCAAAATAGTGTATTTTTGGTCACTTTTTATATCATGAAAAAAATTAATAAAAAGTGATCAATTAGTCCGATCAATTAAAAAATGGTGCCGCTAAAAACTTCAGATGACGGCGCAGAAAATGAGCCCTCATACTGCCCCATACGCGGAAAATAAAGTTATAGGGGTCAGAAGATGACAATTTTAAGGGTGTGTTCCCACATGGCGTATACGCAGCGTATTTCACGGAAGCAGCGGGAAATACGCTGCGTATTCCTTGCTCATTATACACACAGGGCTTTCTGGTGGCAGCCCTATGCGTGTAGTGAGTTTTGGAGGCGGAGCCGCACGTCAGTCGCAGCGGCACGCGGCCCCGCCTCCAAAACTCACTACACGCATAGGGCTGCCGCCGGAAAGCCCTGTGTGTGTATAGTGAGCAAGGAATACACAGCGTATTTCCCGCTGCTGCTGTAAATTTTGCGCAGCGTGAAATGCGCTGCGTATACGCCAGGTGGGAACGCACCCTTAACGTATAAATTTTTCTGCATGTAGTTATGATTTTTTCCAGAAGTACAACAAAATAAAACATATATATAAGTAGGGTATCATTTTAATTGTAGATAAATTATATGTGGATGTACTCAATCTGTGTGGAGGTCTGAGAACTTTCACCTGGTGGTATCCTCAACCCACCTTAAATATTTAGAAAAATAAAAAGTAGAGAAATGGCGAGGTTCTCAAGGACTGTGGGTTGGTTTATGTAGGTGAAATTAATCTATGTATAGTGTGAGAATTAGTACATAGTATTAAGACCTGAGAAGTGGTATAGATTTATATAGGAAAATAGTATTGGTGGAATAGAATGTTATACAGTATATACCAAACATTCTATTCCACCAATACTATTTTCCTATATAAATCTATACCACTTCTCAGGTCTTAATACTATGTACAAATTCTCGCACACTATACATAGATTAATTTCACCAACATAAACCAACCCACAGTCCTTGAGAACCTCGCCATTTCTCTACTTATCATTTTAATTGTGTGGACCTACAGAATAAAGGTGTAATTTTTACCGAAAAAATGTTCTGTATAGAAAAGGAAGCCCCCAAAAGTTACAAAATAGGATTTTTTTTCTTTTCAATTTTGCCTCACAACGATTTTTTTTTTTTCCGTTTTGCCGTAAATTTTTGGGTAAAATGACTGACCTCATTACAAAGTAGAATTGGTGGCGCAAAAAATAAGCAATCCTATGGATTTTTAGGTGCAAAATTGAGTTATGATTTTTTAAAAGTTAAGGAGCAAAAAAGGAAAATGCAAAAGACGGAAAACCCCCGGGTCCTTAAGGGGTTAAGGACGCAGGGCATACCTGTGCGCCCGGTCCTGGTATATAACGTGGGGTCATACCGGGTCGGTCCTGGTGGCTAATGAAAGCCGGGACCCTGGGCTAATAGCGTGCGGCACCGATAGTTGTGCTGCGTGCTATTAACCCTTTTGAGGCTGGGCTCATAGTTGATCGCCGCATCTAAAATGAAAGTAAAAGCTTCCAGACAGCTCAGTCGGGCTGATCGGGACCATTGCGGTGAAATCGCGATGTCTCGATCAGCTAGAACGCGAGTGGTGGTCCCCTTACCTGCCTCCATCGCGTTCGTTCGGCGATTGATTGCTCCAAGCCTAAAATGCAGGCTTGAGCAATCAACCGCCGATTACACTGATCTTTGCCGTGTCAATGCACGGCAATGATCTGTGTATGAGATTGGTATGTGCAGTGCAATAGCCACTAGGGGGCTATAACACTGGAAAAAAAAGTTATTAAAGATCATTTAACACCTTCCCTAAAAGTTTGAATCACCCCCCTTTTCCCATAAAAAAAAACTGTAAATAAAAATAAACATGTGGTATATAATATACCTAAATATATATAATTAAACCGCACAGTCAATGGCGTACGCGCAAAAAAAATTCCAAAGTCCACTTATTATATAACGAAAAAATGAATAAAAAGCTATCAAAGTTCGATCATTATAAAAATGGTACCGATAAACTTCAGATCACGGCGCAAAACATTAGCCCTCATACTGGCTCGTATGCGGAAAAATAGTTATAGGGGTCAGAAGATGACAATTTTAAACTTATACATTTTCCTGCATGTAGCTATGATTTTTTTTTTTTTTTTTTTGAAGTAATACAAAATCAAACCTATATAAGTAGGGTATCCTTTTAACCGAATGGACCTACAGAATAAAGATAAGATGTCATTTTTACAGAAAAATGTACTACGTAGAAACAGAAGCCCCCAAAAGTTACAAAATGGCGTTTTTATTCAATTTTGTTGCAAAATGAGAAAAATTTTTTGTTTCCCCGTGGCTATTTTGGTAAAATGACTGTCACTGCAACGTAGAATTGGTGGCGCAAAAAATAAGCCATAATATGGAATTTTAGGTGCAAAATTGAAAGCTTTATGATTTTTAGAAGATGAGGAAAAAATTAATATGCAGAAACTGAAAAACCCTGTTACCTTAAGGGGTTAAGAGACTCACCATTATTTCTATATAACTAGTAGGGATCAACCGATATCGGGTTTTTTAGGGCCGATAGCCGATAACTTATACCGATATTCCGGTATAAGTTATCGGCTATTTATCCCCCCGCGACACCAATGCAGATAATTGATTTAAAGAGGGCGCTTTAAATCAATGAACTGCAGTGGCTTTTGCGGTGCCATAGTCCGCCGCCACCCGCTACTCTCCCCCTGCCTGTCCAGGGGTCCTGAGTCCTATCACTGCCGCACCGCTCCGCATCGCACCCCCACCACACCGCCCCGGCCCCATTGCCTCCCCCATCCCTGGTTTTATAATTACCTGTTCCCGGGGTCCACTCTACATCTGGCTCCGGTGGCGTCCTCCTGAGCTGTCACTCTGCGCACTGACGGTGACGGCCAGAAGTAGCGTGGACCTCGGGCCCCAGGAACGGGTAATTTTAAAACCGGGGATGGGGGGAGACAATGGGGGCGGTGGGTTGGGGAGGGGGCATTACCAATAATGCCCAAAATCGTGATTATCGGCCGATAATATCGACCAAACCGATAATCTGTCGATCCCTAATAACTAGGCTAAATAAAAGCTAAGTTTTAGGGGTAGGAGAAAAAAATAAGGGTATTAGTGACGTGGGGGTTTACCCTTGGTCAATAGGTTTCCATCTAGTGAAACTAGGAATGAGATTGGACACATGCTACAGTGTTCACTTAGTTTCCATTATTTCTATGGATCAATGGAGCATTTTTGGGAAACTGTGCTGTTAAAGGAGAACTCCTGCTGTCGGAGCCGAAAACGTCACACTGCCGCTCAGCCTATCGCCGGCCGAGTCGGGACTTTGCTGCTGCCGGTGATTGGCTGAGTGCAGTATGACTCGCCGAGCACTGGAAACCAGGAATAGGATCGCGGCGGAGACTGCAGTGGGTTACCAGAGGTACCAGGGGAGCGAAGGAAGGTATGTATCTATTTTAATTTACATTTTATTTTTATATTTTTATTTTTTTACTGCCGGCAGTATGGAGGACGATTTTTCTATTCTGGAGTTCTCCTTTAACTTTATAATGCAGAAGTCCTCTGGACACAGGTTTTCATGAATCATCCCAATGCCAGCTTTGTATGTGTTTTTTTTTTTTTTTTTTTTTTCCTCCCTGGTATTACCCACTGCATTTTTGTGTGGCGCTCCACAAGCGAAGTCCTGGCTCTCTGCATTGTGTAACCACGTGTTAATGATTTGTACTTGCTGACGAGCTGTCACATGCTGCTGGTAACGTAACACCAACCCTTATGAGAGATGTGTAGAAACCATTGGCTTGTGAATTGTCAGTGTAGTAGTGACCTCTACTGAGTGCAGTTGGACAAGAAACAAACCTTTAACCATGGGAACAGTTTTGTGGGGTTTTTTGTATATTTTTTATTTTTTAAATTATCCTTGAAAATGTATCCCTGTGATCATAAAGTACATCCTGAACAAACAGACTAGCTCACTTCAGAGATGGACATACATAGTAGTCACTAAAGCTGGCTATAGATTAATCTCATTTGGCTCATTGATAATATATAATCTGTGTATACTGTGTTAGTATGTTGGGATTTTAAGTGTTATCGGTCTGGAGGTAATATCACAAAACTATGAAGTATACCATTAGTCACATGTGCCGTATTCTGGTAATTATTTGCTGCGTGTTTTTTCTACCCATTAAAGTCAAGGTTGTGAGTAATATTTCAACTTGACTCAATTCACTTCAATGAAAGTAAACAAATACGACACAGGACTTGAGGACAGGTGTGGTGATGCATTTTTAACCCTTAAGGGCTCAGGGTGTACCTGTACGCCCTGCTATGACACGGGGTCACAAGCCGAACCCATGTCATAGCGAGTGGTCCCGACGGCTATCAATCGACGGCTGGGACCCTTGGCTAATACCGGACAAAATCGCAATCAGTGATGTCTGGTATTAGCCAAGGGTCCCAGTCCCAGTTTATCACTTCATCTAAAACGAAGAAAAAATTGCTTCCCGGCAGCTCAGTCTGGCTGATCAGTATCACTGCTGTAAAACAGCAGTGTCCCGATCAGCTGAGAGGATGCGAGGAGGCTCCCTACCTTCCTCCTCTGCATCCGATTGGCTATCTATTGCTCCATGCCTGAGATCCAGGCTGGAGCAGCAGAGCGCCGATAACTCTGATCAATGCTATGGCATAGCATTGATCAGTGTCGGCAATCAGAAGATTGCATGTTATAGTTCCCTATGGGGACTATAAATGTGTTTAAAAAAGAAAAAGGTAATAAATGTGATTTAAAAGTTTTGAATTAGATGTGGGCGGTATGACCAAAAATGTGTATCACTGTAGTTTTGTAAATTATGCCAGTTCCACGGTATTTAATGGTATTTAACCCCCCCCCCCCCCCCCCCCCCAATCACCATGTGACTCGTTGGTGCTGCTTTTCACCCTAACCCCCGGTTTAACAGCCCAGCGCTGTCCCCCACATCGGGCGACTAATCATATGTGACCCGTGAACGCTTCTCCCCTCCAAAATAATTATCTGCCGCTGCGCTGTACTATAATGCACTATCCTGAAAAACTGAAAACTTTATGGTGTTTTAAAAGGTTAGGAGGAAAAACGAAAGTACAAAAACGGATACAATTTATTGGGGGGGCGTTTCTGCCGCCGCTTCATGCGGTGGTCGACACCCGCTCTCTGGCCAGCGAGCCGGGGCCCTGTAACAGGAGATTGCGGGGTGCCCCAGCGCCCGGACCCACCGCGATCTGAAACTCATCCCCTATCTTTAGGGTAGGGGATACGTTTTTCAGCACTGGACTACCCCTTTTAAGCAGTTCTGTACCTGAAGATACAGGGGTTCTGTACCTGAAGATACATTTTTTTATTTTTTTTTAGTCAGGAATACAGTGCCTTACTGACTTGCTGTACCGACTGTTTGGTGTTTATAAAAGGCAAACTGAAGGTAAAAAGCACTTTTGCGTATTCTTTAACCACTTTACACAAAATCAGGTACATGTACGTACGTGGTGATAAGGGATGACTTCCCGCATCACCATGTACATGTACCTTATGGAAATAAACTGTTATTGAGCTCAGCTGCGCTGCACACCCGAGCCTCCCCTGAAGCCAGCCAGGGACCAATCGCAGCGGCTATTGGTCCGTCAGTACAGACGGACCAGGGGTGTGGAAACTTAATAAAAAAAAAAAAAAACTTGTCCACGAGACTAAAACTGAGCAAAATCTACTTGTCCCTCATGACGATCCATTTTCCGGACCAATCTTTGCTTTTACACTTATTTTTTCCTCGTCGCCCTATAATAGCCATAACTAACTACTATTATGAAAACTTGTAATTTTTCAATAACATATTCTCCGAACCACAAAAATTATATATACCGTATTTATCGGTGTATAACACGCACTTTTTAGGCTAACATTTTTAGCCTAAAGTCTATGTGCGTGTTATACGCCGATACACCCCCAGGAAAGGCAGGGGAGAGAGGCCGTCTTTGCCCGCTTCTCTCCCCTTGCCTTTCCTGGGGTCTAGAGCCCTGCTGCCGGCCCTTCTCTTCCCCTGGCTATCGGCGCTGCTGCCCGTTCTGTCCCCCTGACTATCGGTGCCGGCGCCGACAGCCAGGGGGAGAGAAGGGGCAGCGGCACCCATTGCCGGCGCCACTGCCCCGTTGCCTCCCCCCATCCCCGGTGGCATAATTACCTGTTGCTGGGGTCGGGTCCGCGCTGCTGCGTCCCCTGCGTCGTTGCTATGCGATGCGCATGGCGTCACTGCGTCGCGCCGTGCATAGCAACGACGCGGGGGACGCACGCCTGCAGGAGCACGGACCCGACCCCGGCAACAGGTAATTATGCCACCGGCGATGGGGGGAGGCAACGGGGCAGTGGCGCCGGCAATGGGTGCCGCTGCCGCTTCTCTCCCCCTGGCTATCGGCACCGGCAATGGGGTGCCGGCACCGATAGTCAGGGGGACAGAACGGGCAGCGGCGCCGATAGCCAGGGGGAGAGAAGGGCCGGCAGCAGGGCTCTAGACCTCAGGAAAGGCAGGGGGAGAGAAGCGGGCAGCTTGAAACATCTGGAGGTCCGCAGGTTGAAGACCACCGGGCCTTCGTCATCATCCAGACCCCCCCACCCCCTTTAGTTTCGTCCTCACCTCGGCGGGACGTTGGGGTGAGCTGGTCCGGGCCATCTGTGCTGCAGGGACCGTCCGGTGGGGAGGCATAATCGTTTCGTGCTGTCCATCTTCACCGGGGTGGCCTCTTCTCCGCGCTTCGGGCCCAGCCCTGGAATAGTGACGTTGCCTTGACGACGACTCACAGGGACGTTCATGAGCAACGTCCCTGTGTGTCGTCGTCGTCAAGGCATCGTCTCTATTCGGGGCGCGAGGAAGAGGCCCCCCTGGTGAAGATGGTCAGCCCGGAACAACTATCCCTCCCCACCGGACGGTCCCTGCAGCACAGATGGCCCGGACCAGCTCACCCTAACGTCCCGCCAAGCGGAGGGGAGTGCAAAACTAAAGGGGGGGGGGGGGGGGTCCTGGATGATGTCGAAGGCCGCAGTGGTCTTCAGCCGATGGCGGTCCGGGCATGCTGGGAGTTGTACTTTTGGAACATCTGGAGGTCCGCAGGTTGAAGACCACTGTATAAAACCTTGCCAGGTCTGGCCCTGCTTGCCCGAAGCAGGGCTAAGGGCTGGAAAAACTCACCTGCCCGGCACCTGGAACTGTATGTCCTGGGCGTCGGGCAAATTACCCTGTAGACACTGGTCACTGTGACCGCAGCGCCTATTAGTGCAGGGTTGTGGACATCCTACCGACCGAAGCCCGCGACTTGCAGTTCCAGGGGCAGGTGAATTTTTCAGGTCCTTAGTCCTGCTTTGGGCAAGCAGGGCCGGACCTGAAAGCCCCCGACAAGCACGTCGGCGCTCAGAGGGGTGTATGGAGCGGGTTCCTGACTCCTTTCTGCTCGATAATCTGCAGCCCCCAGCTGATTTCATTAGCTAGGGGGCCGCCGATAATAGCCAGCATACGGTGATCCTGATTGCCGCGGCTGGCTATTAACCCTTTACATTGCCGCTGACAGAGGCGTCTAAAGGGACATGTGAATGCTCTCTGGTGGGCTTGGGGGGGGGGGTGGGGGATCCACTATAGAGGTAGCCGAAGGGCTTACCTCTGCTTCCCTGGTGTCCGTGGAAAAAAAGTTAGAAGCTATTAAAAAGTCAGATCAATACCAAAATGGTACCGATAAAAAAAACTGATTATGGTGCAAAAAATGCGCCCTCATACAGACTTGTATGAAAAAAAAGCCACAGGGGTCAGAAAATGGCAATTAAAACTAATTTGAAAGTTCAGATTTTTATTTTTTTTACTTCTTAACCCCTTATTGACCAAGCCCATTTTCACCTTAACCCCTTAAGGACAGGGGTTTTTTCATTTTCATTTTTTGCTCCTTGCCTTTAAAAAATCATAACTCTTTCAATTTTGCACCTAAAAATCCATATTATGGCTTATTTTTTGCGCCACCAATTCTATTCTTTGTAATGACGTCAGTCATTGTGCCCAAAAATCTACGGTAAAACGGAAAAAAAAATCATTGTGAGACAAAATTGGAAAAAAAAGCCATTTTGTAACTTTTGGGGGCTTCCGTTTCTACGTAGTACATTTTTCGGTAAAAATTACACCTGATATTTATTCTGTAGGTCCATACGGTTAAAATGATACCCTACTTATATAGGTTTGATTTTGTTGTACTTCTGGAAAAAATCATAACTTCATGCAGGAAAATTTATACGTTTAAAATTGTCATGTTCTGACCCCTATAACTTTTTTTATTTTACCACCTATGGGGCGGTATGAGGGCTCATTTTTTGCGCCGTGATCTGAAGTTTTTAACGGTACAATTTTTGCATTGATTGGACTTATTGATCACTTTTTAGTCATTTTTTCATGATATAAAACTTTGATTTTGGACTTTGGATTTTTTTTGCGCGCACGCCATTGACCGTGCAGTTTAATTAACGATATATTTTTTATAATTCGGACATTTCCGCACGTGGCGATACCATATGTTTATTTTTATTTACACTGTTTTTTATTTTTTTTTATTTTATGGGAAAAGGGGGGTGATTCAAACTTTTAATAGGGGAGGGGTTAAATGATGTTTGTTCACTTTTTTTTCACTTTTTTTTTTTTTTTTTTGCAGTGTTATAGCTGCCATAGGGACCAATAACGCTGCACACACTGATCTTTATCATTGATCACTGGTTTCTCATAAGAAACCAGTGATCGATGATTCTGCCGCTTGACTGCTCATGCCTGGATCTCAGGCACTGAGCAGTCATTCGGCGATCAGACAGCGAGGAGGCAGGTAGGGACCCTCCCGCTGTCCTGTAAGCTGTTCGGGATGCCGCGATTTCGCCGCGGCTATCCCGAACAGCCCACTGAGCTAACCGGCATGCTTCTCGGTTTCACTTTAGACACGGCGTTCAACTTGGCCCCGCGTTATAGATCGGGAGTGGACACATGACGTTCCAGTACGTCATGTGTCCTTAAGGGGTTAAGGACCAGGCCAATTTTATTTTTGCGCGTTCGTTTTTTCCTCCTCTCCTTCTAAAATCCATAACTTTTGTATTTCCATCTACATACCCATATAAGGGCTTGTTTTTTGTGTGACCAATTGTACTTCGTAATTAAACCTCTCATTATACCATAAAATGTACGGCCAACCCCCCCCAAAAAAAAATTTTAGGGAGGAAATTTTAATGAAAACCAAAATTTTGCACATTTTGGAGGGTTCATTTTCACACTGTACACTTTACGGTAAAAATTAAGTGTTCTTTATTCTGTGGGTCAATACGATTAAAATGATACCCATGCCTAGATACTTTTATATTTTTGTACCGCTTAAAAAAAAAAAATCTAAAACTCTTTGTACAAAATCAGTAATCTAAAATCGCTCTATTTTGACCACCTATAACTTTTTTTCATTTTTCCGTATATAGGGCAGTATGAGGGCTAATTTTTTGCGCCGTCATCTGTACTTTTTTTTACATACCACATTTGCATATATAAAACTTCATTTTTTATACAAAATTTTTTAATTAAATGTGACAAAAAAGCAGCATTTTTGGATTTTATTTTTTACGTTTACGCCATTCACCGTGCGCGATCATTAACATTATATTTTGATAGTTCGGACATTTACGTACGCGGCGATACCAAATATTTTTTTTTTTTTTTCTTAATTACGCTTTTTGGGGGTAAAATGGGGAAAAACTGACAATTTTTCATTTTTATTGGGGAGGTGATTTTTCACTTATATTTTTATTTTTTTTACCCTTATGTTCCCATAGGGGACAATCTATAGCAATCCTTTGGTTGCTAATACTGTGCAGTGCTATGCATGGGACACAGCACTGCTCAGTATTATCGGTGATCTTTTGCTCTGGTCTGCTCGATCTCAGACCAGAGCAGAAGACCCCGGGAGACGGCCGGAGCCAGGTGAGGGGACCTCCGGCCGCCATGCTGGATGATCGGATCGCCGCGGGCGATCCGATCATCCAATCAAAGTGCCGCAGATACCGTGATCTGTATTGATCACGGCATCTGAGGGGTTAATGGCGGACATCCGTGCGATTGCGGATGTCGGCCATTACGGGCTGGTCCCCGGCTGCTGCTAGCAGACGGAACCTGCCGTGTATGACACGAGCACCCTTCCGAAGACCAAGCCCATTTTGACCTTAAGAACCAGGCCAATTTTATTGTTGCATTTTCGTTTTTTTCCTCCTCGTTTTCTAAAAATCGTAACTCTTATATTTTCATCCACAGACCAGTATGAGGGCTTGTTTTTTGTGCGACCAGTTGTCCTGCGTGATGACATCATTTTACCATAAAATGTATGGCGCAACCAAAAAAATACTATTTATGTGGGGAAATTAAGTTTGTAATTTACTGTAAAAATGTTGTGTACTTTATTTTGTGGTTCAATACGATTAAAATGATACCCATGATAACATACTTTTCTATTATTGTTGCGCTTAAAAAAAAGCTAACTTTTTAACCAAATTATGTTTAAAATCCTTCTGTTTTGATGACCTATAATTTTTTAATTTTTCCATATAAGCGGCGGTAAGAGGGCTCATTTTTTGCGCCATGATCTGTACTTTTTATTGATACCACATTTGTGTATAATACTTCTTAATTTTTTTATTTTGAATAAAATGTGACACAAAACAGCAATTTTGCGTTGTTTTTTTTTTTTTAACGTTCACCATACAGGATCAATAGCATCATATTTTAGTTTGGACATTTATGCACAGGGCGATACTAAATATGTGTATTCTTTTTACACTTTATGGGGGGGGAATGACATTCTTATTGGGGGGAGGGGATTTTTCACTTTTTTCCAAATTTTTTCACTTTAAAGGGGTACTCCGCCCCTAGACATCTTATCCCCTATCCAAAGGATAGGGGATAAGATGTCTGATCGAGTTCGCTCTGTGCGTAATGACGGGCAGTACAGGGGACGGAGCAGCGCGACGTGACATCACGGCCTGCCCCGCCCCCTCCCAAAGACTCATATTGAGGGGGGAGGGCCGTGACATCACGAGGGGCGGAGCAGTGATGTAACGATGCTCCGGCCCCTGTACTGCCCGTCATTACGCACAGAGCGAACTCGCTCTGTGCAGTAATGACAGCGGGGTGCCGCAGCGGCGATCCCGTGGGTCCCCAGCAGCGGGACCGTGGCGATCTGACATCTTATCCCCTATCCTTTGGATAGGGGATAAAATGTCTTGGGGTGGAGTACCCCTTTAATAGTCCCCATAGGGGACTATTAATAGAAATCCTTTGGTTGCTAATACTGTTGAGTGCTGGGCATAGCACTGATCAGTGTTCTGCTCTGCTCGATCTTAGACCAGAGCAGAAGACCCGTGGAAGGCAGCGGAGGCAGGTGAGGGGACCTCCGTGCGCCGTTCTGGATGATCGTATCGCCACTGCCGGCGATCCGATTATCCATATTTCTGACCGCACTGCCGCAGATGCCGTGATGTGTATTGATCACAGCATCTTAGGGGTTAATGGCAGACATCCGCGTGATAGTTGATGTCTGCCATTACCGGCAGGTCCCTGGCTGCGATCAGCCGCGCATGATCAGAGCATTGCTCTGATGTCCTGGTGTGCTAAGTACTGCAGCAACAGGATGTAAATTGTGTGCAGAGTGATGCCAGCCCGGGCTCCTTTTAACCCCTTAAGGACCACGGGTTTTTCCGTTTTTGCACTTCCGTTTTTTCCTCCTCACCTTTAAAAATCATAACCCTTTCAATTTTGCACCTAAAAATCCATATGATGGCTTATTTTTTGCGCCACCAATTCTACTTTGCAGTAACATCAGTCATTTTACCCAAAAATCTACGGCAAAATGGAAAAAAAAAAATCATTGTGCGACGAAATTGAAATGACACCTTATCTTTATTCTGTAGGTCCATACGGTTAAAATGATACCCTACTTATATAGGTTTGATTTTGTCGTACTTCTGTAAAAAATCATAACTACATGCAGGAAAATTTATACATTAAAATTGTCATTTTCTGATCCCTAGAACTTTTTTATTTTTCCGCATATGGGGCGGTATGAGGGCTCATTTTTTGCGCCGTGATCTGAAGTTTTTATCTGTACCATTTTTGTATTGATCGGACTTTTTGATCGCTTTTTATTCATTTTTTCATGATATAAAAAGCGACCAAAAATACGTTATTTTGGACTTTGGAATTTTCGCGTACGCCATTGACCGTGCGGTTTAATTTAATTATATATTTTTATAGTTCGGACATTTATGCACGCGGCGATACCACATATGTTTTTATATTTATTTTCATGGTATGTTTTTTTTTTTTTTGGGGGGGGGAAATGGGGGGTGATTTGAACTTTTATTAAGGAAATGACATTTATTAACTTTTTTTTTTTTTTTTTTTTTTTTTTGCAGTGTTATAGCTCCCATAGGGACCTATAACACTGCACACACTGATTGCCAGCACTGTTCACTGCAAAGCCATAGCTTTGCAATGATCAGCGTTATCGGCGGTCAATTGCTCAAGCCTGAATCTCAGGCTTGGAGCAATCAATCGCCGAGGGGACACGCCAGAGGCAGGTAAGAGGACCTCCGCTCGTGTGCCAGCTGATCGGGACACCGCATTTTCGCTGTGGTGGTCCCGATCAGCCCTGCTGAGCAGCCGGGCAGCTTTCACTTTTGGTTTAGAGCGCGCGCGCTATTAGCCCCGTGTCCCGGCATCAGATACATGCCGGGACCGACCCGATATGACGCAGGGTCACCGCGTGACCCCGCGTTATATCACGGGAGCCGGCCAAGGACTTAAATATACGTCCTTGGTCGTTAAGGAATTAAAATATAACAGAGCTGCAGAGTTATAGTCCCTACTGTAACAACAAATTTCCCACCGGGTCCCGTGATTGGCTGCTCGGTCCTGGCCAATTCAACACTATAAGGGCATGCTGGGAGTTGTAGTCTAGCAACAGGTAGCGGACAGATGGGAGACAAGGCGGGGATGTAAATCAGTGTGATCCTGATCAGGTAGTCAGGAAAGCAGAAACATAAGCAAGGTTCAAGTTGGTGTAGATTCTTGGAGCTTTTTAATCAGATGCGCCTAGATCTGCGACAGTCACAGTTGATAAATCAGGGTGCACTGGAAAGTGAAAAAACTTTAACGTGAGCAAGATGTGAAGATGAGCGTGAGATGTAAACAAAAAGTCGCAAATAAGGGGAGTTGCGGCAAATATAAATGAAGATAAGCTCTACAAACGTTGATAAATCTGGGACGATATCTCCATCTATTTTGTACATTTGTTTCTCCACTTTGACTTTAGAGTAGACAAGAGGAGGTGGTGTTACAAAGTGCCATTCTGAAGTGATTCGCTGTTTTTGTTAATGTATACCAAATTTCTCAACCCCCTGGTATAGTATGACAAATCTGTCACGCAAAGCAAAAGTGCAAAAAAAGAAAAAAACATTTTAAACTTCAAAACTCACTTTCCAAAGAAAAGAATGATAACTCTCCATTGTAGTGTTTTCCAAACATAGTTTTGCCACGGTTGGAGACAAACTCCCAGCATGCCAGCACAGCCTTTGGCTGTCCGGGCATGCTGGGACTTGTAGTTTTGCAACAGCTGGGGGCACCCTGTTTGGAATCACTGTAGTCTGAAATCCACTTGCTGTCCCATCAGAAGCTCAAACTATATTGTTCTGCCTCCCCTGATGGCTTTACACTGCAGCTCTTCTCCATCACATCAGTTAGGCCCTTTTCACACTGTCGTTGTGCTCAGACTCGAACGGCCATCAGGCTCCCCTTGGTTTTTCTTTCGTTTTATTTGCCTTTTGAAGGCCGTTAGCAAGACTGGAGCACAACAGGCAACAACGGGTCTTGACGGATCCCATTGACTATAATGGGATCTGCCGGGCGCCATTATTTTTGGCAGCTAATAGCGGGAGAAAAAGATGGCTATTGCAGTTTTTTCTTTTCCCCCCTCAGCTATTCTCCTAATGGCAGTGTGAAAGTTACGGTTTGAGTGTAGCCTAGCTCCATTGTCTTAGAGTATAAGAGTCGTAGAGTGTTATGACACAGCAGTGTGACGCCTGTTAGAATAGAGGGTGAAAAATTACTGCAATAGCGGTCTTTTTCTCCCGCTATTCGCCGCTAATAATAATGGTGCCCGGCAGACCCAATTATAGTCAATGGGATCCTTTGGGACCTGTTGTGCTTGGATTTCAGACTACACCAAGTTATGCTGGGAGTAGTAGTTTTGCCACTACTGGAGACACTGTTTGGAAAGCGCTATAACATGTTTACTACAATAAACACTGGTGCCGCTATGATGAAGCTGCGCCTGCACTCAACATATTACAGTAGTGGTTTCCAAATAGTGTATCTCCAGCCGTGGCAAAACTAAAACTCCCAGCATTCCTGGACAGCCAATGTCCGGCGTTCTTTATGGTAGTATAACATGTAATAGAGCCTTGGAGTTGTAGCTTTGCCACTGCTGGACACACATAGTTTGTAAACACTGCTGTAATGTATCGGCACAGCTTGTATTTCTATTGGACCAGGGGAGAGGGACCTCATTAGGATGGGAGGAGATATGCATATGGTAGGGAGTGGGGTGTTACTTATCATTTCTTCAGTGTGTAGATAAGGGGGAGGGCAGCAGCTTACTAGAAGTAGGAGAGGAGGATCGTGGGAAATCTAGTCTTTTTATTACTCTGCTTCTCCCTCTATGCTGAAAACAGAGGGATCTTTGGAAGGCAATTACAGGAAAACAGCTAAACCGATTTTGACCAAAGATGTCTTGCTGGATTAGTCTTTACAAGATCTATCAGATAAGTAAAGTTATTTAAGTATCAGTGCTGCATATCTCTAAGGAACAGGCCAATTTTCATTTTTGCACTTAAGTTTTTTCCTCCTCCCCTTCTAAAAATAATGTTTTTTTAATTTTGCACCTACAGACCCATATGAGGGCGGGTTTTTTTGCGTCTCCAATTGTACTTTGTAATAACTTCAATTGTTTAAAAACAAAATCTACTGCAAACCCCCAAAAATATGTGGGGTGAATTTTTATTTTTTTTTTACTTTAAAAAAAAAAAAAAAAATTTATCATCTGGTGCCGCAAAGTTACACACATTTGTAAATTCTTTTTAAAAATCTTAATACTTCCAGGATATATCAGCTGCTGTATACTACAGAGGAAGTTGAGTTGTTCTTTTCTGTCTGTCCACAGTGCTCTCTGCTAAAGCCTTTGTCTGTTTCAGGAGCTGTCCAGAGCAGGAACAAATCCCTATAGTAAACCCATCCTGCTCTGGACAGTTCCTGACATGGACAGAGGTGTCGGCAGAGAGCACTGTGGTTAGACAGAAAATAACTACTCAACTTCCTCTGTAGTATACAGCAGCTAAGTACGGGAAGGATTAAGATTTTTAAATAGAAGTAATTTACAAATCTGTTTTACTTTCTGGCACCAGTCCACCGGAGTACCCCCTTTAAGGACAATGGAGGTAAATGGGCGTTCTGGTGCCCTGGTACTTGATCAGTATTCAGACTGATCGAGCGCAGTAGCTGTGCTCACTTTATACACTAAGGGAAGGCTGCTATCAACAGCTGTGCACTTAGTTAATGACAGAAAACTGCTATCTTGCCCTTTATCATTAACCCCTTAAGTGCTGTGATCAATAGTGATTACGATGCTAAAGCACACCATTGATTGTCCCCCTAACTGGTCACCCCTCACCACATGTATGAAGGGATCTGATTTGTTTGTTTACCTTCAGGCTTTTCCCTCATCTGCTCCGTCCAGCTCTCGGCTTCAATCGAACTATAGCGCCTGTGCAGTAGATTGCTGATCACATATGCTAAAGTTTAGCATTATTCAGTGTTAGGCTATAAATCATAAGTAAATGGGCTGTTCGGTTTAGCTAAGCTCCTATAATGGAGTTTGTGTGAAAATAACATCTGAGAATGCACACAAAAAAAACATAAAAAACTTTTGTCGATCAGAGCCAGGAACGTTTGCTGGTAGATCTCTTCTGAATTTGGAAAAAAGTTTGAAGTCCTCTTTACTGGTGCCTCTCCTTTCACCACTTCTCTTTATGGAAATGCGGGCAAGCAGATCAGAATTGTCCCTAAAGCTAAACTTACAGGTTAGGTTCGTGTTTGACAAATTCCAGCAGAATTGGACTGTTATGGCAATTATCTATTGTGCATGGGGGACCACCTGATGGAAGATGTTAGGGGAGGGGGTTGGTGTTGGTCTTCACAATGCTCAATCCTTTGGTAAAAAGGCGAATAGTCCAGTCCACCAGTCTTAGTAGACATTTTCTTCCCTATTCAGAACCTATGAATGCTCAGCCAAGAGATTGCTGTTTGAATGCATTTTTACATCTGAAATGTATAGACACCATATTGGCTTTCCTGAACTGTGTGGAGGGGAAGTTCATGGTGCATACGCTATACTTGCATAGAATCCTGTAGTCCCTAAAAGTCTTTGGCATCTGCTGAGCGGTGTCCTGAAAGCCTCTACACTTAATAGGAGCAACTTATACTTGCTGGGTGACGCTTACTTACTGTAATGCTCAAAACTATGTATATTGTCTTATAAATGCTCTGTATGACTGGCATCATCTTTACGTTTTTGGTGTCTCCTTTGCTATGTATGTGCTGTGGAAGAAAAGCATTGTACATAACTTACTGTAGTAGCTTCTGTTTCTGTAAAATAGAAACACTACCATATCCAGAAGAAAACTGACATGTCTGTGTGCGTGTCCTGCCCAAAACAATTTTATATGAAATAGCTTAAACTTTCAGGTGGTGCGTGTTTGGAATTCACATTTTTTTTTTCAGTGGACTTAAATGTTCAGTTGTATTAGCTCATGAATTTTGACTCTCTTGCTTTTAAAAAGTCTGTTCTGGTAAAAAGGGAACCAAGCATTACATTTTCCCATATAGAACGTTTGACAACATGTAAATTCTTCAGCCTTGCCACCCCTGTGGGATGTTTATGCCTGCAGGGATGGTGAGGATATAAAGTCTGTAAGTCTCCCCCACCAGCGCTGTAAGTAGTCCCTTTGGCAGGGAGCTATTCTTGCCTAGTCCTGATGCCCCCTTATGTGCTTGACAGCCTGTGTATCTGCCCTGGTCCGTCTGCTTAGGGAGCAGGCTGATGACGTGGGCTGCCAATCACTCAGAGGGGGTGTCCCTACATCCCGGAGCGGTGGGACTAGGTAAGCTTAGCTCCCCGCCCAGGGGACGGCTAACAGGGCTGGCAGGGGAGACTTATAAACTTCATGGTCCAGGTTTATCAAAATGTGAGAGAGAAAATTTAGTGATTTTTCCACAGCAACCAATCATAGTTCAGCTAACGAGCTCTGGTAAAGTGAAACCTGAGCTGTGATTGTTTGCTGTGGGAAAATCACTCTATTTTTTTCTTACACAGTTTGATAAATCTAAGCCCATATCCTCACCATCCCTGCGGGCAGAAATGTTCCCCCGGGGATGGTGAGGATGAAGATTTTATTTTGCCAATCGTTGTATATGGTAAAATCTAATGCTTGGTTTTCTATTATAAATTTGGTGACAAGAGAAAATATTGCAGTTCACTCATCGGGGGTAGGATTACAATAAAGGTGTATCAAGCAGGGTTACATATTTGACAAGTGATGGTTCCAATAATTATCTAAAGAATAAATGAAAATACACACTCCGGAAATAAACCACAATATCAATAAAATGCTAATCTGTTTTTGTTATAACCCATACAGTGTGTGTAAATTATCGTTCCTCTATTCAAATGTATTGCATTGCTTAAAATACAAACCACTATTGACAAACATTATTGAACAATTCATTGTATTTCTTTGTTTCTTATGTTATATTGCAGTAATCTATGCCAGCAATTATGACCATGTTAGCGGACCATGCAGCTCGACAGCTGCTGGATTTCAGCCAGAAACTGGACATCAATCTTTTGGACAATGTAGTGAATTGCTTATACCATGGAGAAGGTGCACAGGTAACTAGAAAATGTTATCCCCTTTTATTTTGTCTATTACTTGTCTGCCATACTTTTTACTTGGGTATTAATGCCAAAACATTTGTTGAGGTCAAGTTTTACATAAGGCATCTGAAATGGGTGGTTTTAAAACTGTGGTCCAAAATTGCCAACCTAGTTGAAGGGTAACTTCCAAAAACTTCTGACATGGTGACATTCAAGGAAGAGTGGAGCAAGTACAGTATGGATTTAGACAAAGTTTCAGTCCCATTTTCGTGCTTTTAGTACAGACACTTAATGGGGGGAGGTTTATTTAAACCTGTGCAGATGAAAAGATTTCCCTAGCAACAAATCACACTATCTTTTGAGAGGCCTTTTTAATACTGAAAGAAGAAATCTGGTTGCTATGGACAACTGGTCAACTTTTCCTCTCACAGATCTTGAATGATTCTTGGACAAATTTCCCCCAATGACTCTTTGCAGAGTTCAATAAGCAGATTAAATAATCTTCACTTCTCATTGTGTGAGAAGTGGAGCAGTTACCCTTGGCAGACAATTAGATCAGTCATTAGGGATCGACCGATTATTGTTTATTTTTTTATACATATATATATATGTATGTGTATATATGTGTGTGTATATATAATATATTTTTCGGACAGATACCGATAATCAGTGAACTTTGAGGCCAATGACTTATACCCCCGGCCCCGCAGTAGCCGCTGCAGATCAATGATTTAAAGCGGGCGCTTTAAATCTGGCCAGAAACTACCGCCGCCCGCTTATCTCCCCCTGCCGATCCTGAATCCAACCACCGCCGCTGCCCCATTGCCTCGCCCATGCCCGGTTTTATAATTACCTGTTCCCGTGGTCCGCGCTACTTCTGGCATCCTGAGCTGTCACTGTGCGCACTGACGGTGACGTCGTGTTGAAGTTACTCGTTATTGCACAACGCAGAGCAGGACGCCGCAGGAGCTAGAAGTAGCGAGTACCCCGGGAACAGGTAATTATAATACCGGAGATGGAGGAGGCAATGGGGCGGTGGCGGTCTCTGGCCGGGGGACGGGGCATTATCGATACTGATAATGTCCAAAATCTTGAATATCGGCTGATAATATCGGCCAAACCGATAATCGGTCGATCCCTATCAGTCATCTTTGATTGAGGCTCTTGAGACAAATTTGAAAGTATGCAAAACTTTTGAGATATTGCACGCTTCACTCGCCTATAAGGCTGGTAGGGACACGAATAGTCCCTGCAACATGTAAAAAGTTATGTATGACATGGACTCTCTAAAGATGTGTTCACGTTCTAGCTAATAGGGTTATTCATTGTATAATGAAAAGGTAACCTTTTTCTCATATACTTCCCAATTTGACTTTTAGGGTGCGTTCCCACATAGCGTATACGCAGCGTATTTCAAATTTACGGCAGCAGCGGGAAATATGCTGCGTATTCCTTGCTCACTATACACACAGGGCTTTCTGCACACATAGGGCTGCTGCCGGAAAGCCCTGTGTGTATAGTGAGCAAGGAATACGCAGCATATTTCCCACTGCTGCCGTTAATTTTCCGCAGCGTGAAAAACGCTGCATATACGCCGTGTTGGAACGCGCCCATAAGGTGTCTATTTGCTATAATTAAATAGGAACCTTTCGTGGTGTACTTTTAGGGGATAAAAATCAGTCCTGGTCATGTGAATATCCCACAGGTACATTCCTTGTCACAAGACACAGTACAGTTATCAGAGCAGTAACTCATGGCCAGGACATATTTCTTTTCTTAGTAAACAGTAATTTAGGAAGTTTTTTTGTTTTTGTTTTTTTTTTCCTTTTTGTCATATGCAAATAGTATCTGCCTTTTATAGGGGGTTTTCCTTCATCTGGATCAAAACCTTACGACTATAGTTTTGTCTTGATGGTGATGTCTCCTTTTCAACCTCATCAGCTTTAACTGCACACTGAGCTTTTTCAACATCCAGGTTAACTCATGGTTCAGAAAGCATGAAAGTCATCACAGGTTCTGTTTAAAACATCAGAAAGTGTATTGGAAAATTGTATGTATTCCCTACGCAATAAATCATTGTCTAAGCTGTAAGGGGTACCAAGGGGTAGATTCTGCCCAGAAACTGTATATCTGTTGCTAGGTTATGCTGCCCCCAGTATGGGCAGCATAAGTAAAGAGATGAGTTTCTTTTAATTACAGCACTTTAGATGAAGGATGTTGTAATTTAGAATAGCATAACTTTTAATTTCCAAACATTTGTGTTTTTTTTTCTTAAATCATAGCAAAGAATGGCGCAGGAAGTATTAACCCACTTAAAAGAGCATCCAGATGCCTGGACAAGAGTGGACACCATTCTCGAGTTTTCACAGAACATGAACACCAAAGTAAGAGAACGTTAACAAGTTTAAAAAGAAACATTTTGTTGCATTGCTCTTCCACCCTATTCCTCTAACAACTTTTAGGAAGGTGTCTTGATTGCTGGGCTTTGGCTTTTGTCTGCAAGGCTAGTTTTGAAACAGTGAATGCGATTCACTTCAAGTATATATAAAAACAAAGTCGATTAAATATACATTATGGTTCCAAAAGTCTGTCTTTAAGTACGGGTTTAAAAGGGGCTGTCTAGTTCCAGCTTAATTCTCATGTCCCTGATGAGTGTAGATGCCTTAGAAGTCCTACTGTTTTGTATGTTTGTGTGAGAGAGACATATATAAATTTGTAATACGTCTCGGGTGAACTCTCAATCCTCCACTCCTAAGGGCTATTGAGATTTTAAGTTTTGGACTCTGTGCAGGATTGATATCCCAAATAAAGACTGAAGTTGCTTTGAAGGTGTATAATTGGGCACCTGAAACAGTTTAATTTGCTAAGACATGTATACTACCCTTACCTGTTGCTACATTTATTAAACATTAGATATATATTTTTTGAATAAACAAAGGGTTTCTTGATAAATCAAAATACTCAACAGCACTTTGAGCCTCCCCTGTCCATATATTTTATGTTTCAATGCTCTGATAATCATCATCATAATATGCTTTAAATGTGTCTATTTGCCGTTTTGTTCAACGCTTTATTATTTTATGCTAAATCACATGAAATAACATTTTTCGGAGAATCTGCAATAATGTGTGTGTATGCATAATTAGATTTAAAAATGAATTTAATTTTTTTGTATTTTTATTTTCCCCCCCCCCCTTCCGTTTTTCTTTTTCGCAGTGTTTGCTGCAAATTCCCTAAAGCATCCCATTATATATTTGGTATTTTAAGGCTCATTATCTTGGCAAATCATTCTTTAATCTTCCTCAAAGTGCTAACTGTAGTTAACAGTATTTGCTTGCCTGGACGTTTTTTTTTCTGCTGTTAAATACTGACAGACGTTACTAATGTTTAAGTTGATTTATCAACAGTACATTATAAAAAAACTCAAATTGTCTTGTGAAAAAATGACATGATTAGCGGAACAGAAAGAAACAGGTAAAGAACTCTTCAATTTACATAAACTGCAAATGATTTGGTGCTAAATTTTCTGCACTATTACATTTGGCTTTTATGCAATTTTTATTTATTAAGCTGTTATCGCTTCTTGATATTAATCTTAATGTTCCATTATGTTGATTGCTTGTAATAGGAAGAAAAGGGGTGTCTTCCTGTGCAACTGACACAGCTAGGCTTTGACGGCAGGCCTCCACAAGGTCTACCCTTTTCATTCCCTTTAACTCAATTCTGTTCATCAATTGTTTTGTTTCATGGGTGGGGGTTGGGATTGGGGTGGTGGTTGGGAGGCTTTGGGACCTGTGGATAGATATAAATGATTATTTAGAAACTTCTGCCACAGGGATCATTGTCATACAATCTGCAATTCATATTTGCTGTTGTGTTCAGTTGCTGATAAAGAAAATGGTCCCAACAAAACCTGGAGAATTTTATCATTTTAAACAGGTTGGAGCTACAGTTTTCATACTTTCCTTTATACAGTTAGAACATCTAAATTGTAAAGGTTATTGGGTGCTTGTAGCAATAAGCAAGTTGAGGTCAGACATTTGCTGCAGACTGGTATATAGGGTTTTGGAGCAGTTTATTGGAACAGAGCAAGATTGTGAAACTAGAATCCAAAGCTAATCATGGTTCCCATTCGTTCAGTTTTCTGTCTAAGTTCCACACCTAGTTTTAGCTAAAAGATACTGATGAAAAATACTTTAATTCTGTTGCATTCTTTTGAATAGGGCTTTCAGTAATCCATGCATGGGATGAAGAAACATTCACATGCATGGAAATGATACACAGTTGCAGAAATTTCTGCACTGAACTTGCCACTTTTAGGGTTTATGCACATAATGTGGTCACAGCATGACCTTTGCTCTAGTATGACCACAATCCAGGGAAAGAAAAAACGAAGCATAATGTAATCACAGCACTAAGATGTGATTTGTGCAAAAAAAAAAAAAGAAAGAAAATTATATATATATATTACTGTATTTTGTTGACAAGCTTTTAGAAGTCCTCTTTTACAAAATCCTCCTATTAAGAGTATGTTCACACTACGGAATTCCGTGGTGTGAACTTAGCATTAGTGTGAATGGGTCTCCGAGACCCGTTCACACTGCGGAATTTCAGCGGCGGACAATTCCGCAGCTGAAATTGTTCTGCGCAAAGAATGAACATGTTCATTCTGCACGGAAGTCCGCGAGCACTGCATAGCAGTCAATGGTGATGGCTCAGTGCCGTGCGGTCCTACCGCCGCTGCCAGTCTGAATCTCCGCTCGCTGAATTCAGTGTATATTCACTGTAGTGTGAACATACCCTAATAGTTATAAAGGATTAAAGATTTCTTGCCACCAAAATTTCTTTTGACCTAATTTTGCTATAGATGTGAGCAGGGATTGTCCCATTCATCGGGATCATTGGGGGGAGATTTATGAACACCTGTTCAGAGGCCTTTTAAAAAATGAAAGAAGCGATCTGATTGGTTGCTATAGGCAACTCAGCAACTTTTCCTCTACACAGGTTTTGATCTTTTTATTTTGTAATTTTTTTTAATTTATTTATATTTTTTTAAACCGATGCCATAAATTGGGTCATAATACATTGTGGTGGTAAAAATGGGCTCCTAAAAATCTGTTCTGTCTATCCCCAAAAAATGCTAAATTAGCACATGCATGCTCCAGCTGTGCCTACATTTTCTGATCATTGTGTTTTTTGTTTGTGTTTTGTTTTTTTTTCTACATTATCCCATCAGTATTAGTTACTTTAGATAAGTCTTATTTTGATGGGACAATTTCAGGTTCTGTAAAGCGAAACAATGAAACGGTTATATTGAACAAGACCTTTAAGTTTTGTTCTGGCACTCTTTTTTAGTGTATAATATTGCCCAACAGCAGATACGTTTGCACATTGTGTGAAGCGCTTATATGATCCCTTTGGTTGAAGTTATATTGATCGACTTTGTTGTATAATAACTAACCTTCTATAGTAAAACTTTTATCCTGTGTCAAGCTTTCAGAATGCAAAATTTACCTTTCAGGTATTGCTGAGGCTGGTAGCTTTTTATAGAAATATTTATTTACTTTTTAAAGTTGAGTAAACTTTTTATTTTAATTTTTTTTTGGTTCCACAATGTAGCAACAACTGCCTGGTCATGTGATAAATATAATGATATATTGGGATTCATTTAATTGTAAAATATACCTTGTGTTTGATCCAATATAGCCTAAAAGTGAGGATCCTGCTACACATTAAAAGAATATGTTCACATGCTGCAGAAAATGCGCGGCAGATCTGCAGTGTGGGAATGTACCCTTAGGCCAAGTTTCCACTTAAAAAAGTCAGCCAGATGTTAACAGCAAGTCTATGGAGAAGCGCAAAATCCACTTGGCGTATTTCATTATGGCTTTTATTTTATTTTTTTTCCAATCTTCCTGGCCTTTTTATTTTAGCAATTTTGGGCTCCCTGGCAGTTATTGAAAAAGACCTCATGTTGAGACTAGTTTTTTTTCCTGTAAAAACTTTGCATTTTATCCCACTGAAGTCTATGGGAATGAAAATGGCCAAAAGAAAAAGCAATGTTGGTTTTAACCCTTTCCTGGCCTTAATGTACCGGTATGTCATGGGTTGGATGAGGGGAACATGATGCGGGTCTGCATCATAACTGGCAGATCTCTGCTACTATTAGCAGCTGACATCTGCCGGTAATGATGGACATCTGAGCTGGATCCGATATTGGTCATTGAAATAGTTAAATGCTGTGATCATTAGGGATCATAACATTTCAACGTTAATGGACGGTAATCCCTGGGGTCTAGGGGACCCATCTACAGCTCCGTGATGTATTCACAGGCTGCAGATGGGTTGCCGGGGAAGGACTGGGACTTACCCGTCGTTCCCATTGCTCCATGGTTCACCGATTGCTTAAGGCTGCCTTTGGCAACCCTGAACAATCAAGCACTGAAAACACAGATCAATGTAATGCAATGGCTTACATAGAACAAGGTAATGCTATCTAATAATGGCTTATGATAGGCCCCCAGGTGGACAAAATTTTTTTGAAAACTTAATTTTTAAATATTAAAAAAATCCTCCCTGTAATAAAAGTTAGAATCCCCACCCCCTTCCCATTGTTCAAATAAAACACTGTAAAAAAAAAAAAAAAAGTTTAGTATCTCCACATGCGTAATTGTCAATTGTCCGAAGTATTAAATTGTGATGTTCCTGATGCTGCGTGGTAAAAGGTGTAAATGCAAATAAATTCCATACACCAAAATTGCAGATTTTTGGTCACATCACATCCCAGAAAAAATGTACTAAAAAGTAGGGATCGACCGATATTTTTTTTTTTTTTTTTAGGGCCAATACAGATACTCTGTGGCCTTTCAGGCCGATAGCCGATAATTTATACCGGAATATCGGTATAAGTTA
Organism: Hyla sarda; assembly: GCF_029499605.1. Classification (NCBI taxonomy): domain Eukaryota; kingdom Metazoa; phylum Chordata; class Amphibia; order Anura; family Hylidae; genus Hyla; species Hyla sarda. The sequence goes on from NC_079191.1 coordinate 367,405,837, forward strand.
TCGGCTATTTCTCCACCCCCCAAGAAGCCGCTGCAGATCATTGATTTAAACCATTTCTATGCAGTGCATTTTTCAGTAAAAAATGACACCTTATCTTTATTCTGTAGGTCCATACGGTTAAAATGATACCCTACTTATATAGGTTTGATTTTGTCGTAATTCTTTAAAAAAAAATCAAAACTACATGCAGGAAAATGTATACGTTTAAAATTGTAATCTTCTGACCTCATAACTTTTTATTTTTCCGCGTACGGGCCAGTATGAGGGCAAATTTTTGCGCCGCGTTCGGACGTTTTATCAGTACCATTTTTGCATTGATTGGACTTTTTGATCGCTATTTTTTTTAATGATCTATAAAGTGACCAAAAATACGCTAATTTGGACTTTGAAATTTATTTTTTAATGGGAAAAGGGGGGTGATTCAAACTTTTATTAGGGAAGGGGTTAAAAGATCTATTAACTTAACTTATTAACTGAGCTGCTGGGAAGCTTTTACGTTCGTTTTGGATGCGACGATCAATTTTGATTGCCGCGTCTGAAGGGTTAATAGTGCACAGCACACCTATCTGTGCAATGCGCTATTAGCCCAGGGTCCCAGCTATCATTAGCAGTCTGGACCGACCCGATGTAAACGCAGGGCGTACAGGTACGCCTGTGGGAATTTCGGTCCCCGCCAGGGTGAATGCTGATATCGATCAGCAGACACCCTGTGCAAATGCCCAGACTCAAACACCCCCCCCCCCCCAAAATGTCGGCAATCGCTATACACTATATAGTGGTCTCTAAACTGTTGTCCTCCAGCAAAACTGCAAATCCCAGCATGCCCAAACAGCTGTCTCGGCATGCTGGGAGTTGTAGTTGCGTACCTCCAGCTGTTGCATAACTACATCTCCCAGCATGCCCTTTGGCGATTAGTGCAAGCAGGGAGTTGTAGTTTTGCAACAGCTGGAGGCACACTGGTTGGAAAATACTGAGTTAGGTAACAGAACCTAACTGAAGGTTTTCCAACCAGTGTGCCCCCAGCTGTTGCAAAAGTACAACTCCCAGCATGCACAGCCGGTCAGTGCGGGTTTACAGTGAGTTTCCTGCTTCAAGTTTGAGCTGCAGCAAATTTTTCGCCGCAGCGCAAACTCCTAGTGGGAAACTCTCCGTAAACATGCCTGTGTGAATGTACCCTAAACACATTACACTAACACATAGGAAAGGGTAAAACACTACATATACTTTCCTTACACTGGTGTTACACTAAATTTTTTCATTTTCACAAGGGGAAATAGGAAAAAAGCTCCCCAAAATTCGTAACCCAATTTCTTCTAAGAACATACCCCATATGTGGGCGTGAAGTGCTCTGCGGGCGAACTGCAATGCTCAGAATAGAATGCCATTGAGCTTTTGAAGATAAAATTTGTCCGGAATTAAAGGCCACGTGTGTTTACGAGTAGTGCCAGAACAGTGGACACCCCTCATGTAATGTAATAAGGGGTGCAGTGAGCATTTACGCCCCGCAGGCGTATCCTCCAGGGCTTTGGAGTCGGTAGATAAATGTTCCGACTCCAACTCCGTCTCTGGAGTTTTCTGTGCTTCCAACTCAGACTCCAAGGAATGTATAAAATACATTCACATATTAATACAGAGGAGTCGAAGGAAAGAAAGGCAACATACATGTCATTACCACATGACTACTGGCTGGGAAGCCAACAGTCTACTGTATTGAACAGTTTGTGTGCTGATTTGCTGCTGAAGATAGGGCAGTGGGAGGATCCAGGAAGGGGCATTTATTATAAAACATGAATTCCCTAGTAGAATCCCATAGTCAAGTTTAAAGGGGTACTCTGCCCCTAGACATCTTATCCCCTATCCAAAGGATAGGGGATAAGATGTCAGATCGCCGGGGTCCTGCTGTGCGTAATGATGGGCAATACAGGGGATGGAGCAGCGTGACGTCATGGTTCCGCCCCTCGTGACATCACGGCCCACCCCCTTAATGCAAGTCTATGGCAGGGGCGTGACGACCCCCCCACGCCCCTTCCCATAGACTTGTATTGAGGGGGCGGTCCGTGACATCATGAGGGGCGGAGCCGTGATGTAACGATGCTCCGGCCCCTGTATTGCATGTCAATACGCACAGAGCGAATTCGCTCTGTGCAGTAATGAGTGCGCAGTGCCGCAGCGGCGATCCCGGGGGTCCCCAGCAGCGGGACCCCGGCTATCTGCTGCATTTCCAAAGGATAGGGGATAAGATGTCAGATCGCCGGGGTCCCGTTGCTGGGGACCCCCGGGATTGCCCCGATGCTCTGTGCATAATGACGGGCGATACAGGGGCCGGAGCATTGCTACATCACGGCTCCGCCCCTCATGATGTCTAGGGTCGGCGTACCCCTTTAAGCTAACAATCGAGTTTACAAGTTTTTATAGCCTTAGCTGAATGGCAGCAGTTTTTCCAATGGTTTACAGCTTCAGTCTTGAACTATTGACCATCCATTCCCTTCACTTATGCAAGTGTCTCTTGTCCTGCGCTGCTTTTGACTACGGTGTGGTGTCTATGCGTCGCTGCGCTACGCTATGACTAGTGACGTCGCGTCACTCGTCATTGCGCCTCGCAACGACTAATAGACGCCACAGCGGAGCCAGAAGCACCGCGGACCCGACCCCGGCAACAGGTAATCAAAACCGGGGATGGGGGAGGCAATGGGGCAGCGGCGCCGATAGCTAGGGGGAGAGAAGCGGCGGCAGCAGGGCTCTAGACACCAGGAAAGGCAGGGGGAGAGAAGCGGGCAGCGACTGCAGGTCTCTGGACCTGCAAAAGCCGCTGCTGTTCATTGATTTAAAGAGCCCGCTTTAAATCATTGAACTGCAGCGGCTTATCGGCGTATAACACACAGATAGACTTTAGGCTAAAAATTTTAGCCTAAAAAAATGAGTGTTATGTGCCGATAAATACGGTAGCTTTTTTAAAATAAAACTTCGTAGGTTACCATTAGAGATGAGCGAACTTACAGTAAATTCGATTCGTCACGAACTTCTCGGCTCAGCAGTTGGTCTTTTCCTGCATAAATTAGTTCAGCTTTCCGGTGCTCCGGTGGGCTGGAAAATGTGGATATAGTCCTAGGAGACTCTTTCCTAGGAATGTATCCACCTTTTCCAGCCCACAGGAGCACCTGAAGGCTGAACTAATTTACGCAGGAAAAGTCGTCAACTGCCGAGCCGAGAAGTTCGTGACGAATCGAATTTACTGTAAGTTCTCTCATCTCTAGTTACCATAAAAAAAAACACGTGTTACAATGTTTACATAAAAAGGAACTTGGTTTTACATTTACATGGCCCTTTTTATTCATTTTTAATATTGCGGCTACATTATAATGTCCCGGCCCGCTCACATAAATTGGTCCCTGATTGAAAAATTAATAAAAATGTTGTTCTGAAAAATATCCCTCCTGCATCTTTTTTTTTTTTTTTTTTCTTCTTCTTGGTACCCAACAAAACTCGTAAACTCCTGCAGGGAAACTGCCAAAGGGGCCAAAAATTTCCACAATTTGTGGAGGGATTTTCCCCCCTGCCTCAACAGGCTTTCTGCAGCAAATCTGCTCCATGTAACTCTAGCTTTGCTTTAGTACAAAGCTCTCTTGAAATTGACTTATATGATGATTAGGTAAACCTTTATTTTTGTTCTAAGCAATACTGGTCCATACTGTAAGCGGAAATCTAAAACTGAGAAACTTATGCAGAAGATAGTATTGTACCAACATTGATTAGTTTCCTCATGCATTAAGTATTTGCTGGTTCTGTATTGTCCCTGACAGCCTTTTATGTATAGCTGTTCGCTGCTTCTGTATAGCACTCTGTACAGAACCCTGGAAGGTAATGGTGCTAAAAGATTAAGACTGTAAAAATAAATTAAATAGCAATGTTTAAGTTGATGGAACACACCAGCCAAATGAGACTGTCTGCTTCTTAGAAGCTAATTCCAAAGTGATAGTATGGCTGCCCTTGCTGCTTTTGTAAAACTTATAGTAAAATATAGTAAAATATAACTACTAATGTTTTGGCTTTTGCCCTAATTTACATGCAAACGATATACACTTTTTAAAGGAAATCTGTCACCTGCGCTAACCTGTCGGTACTGACAGGTAGTGCAAGTTACACAGATGACAACGGAACTTACCTTGTCCCGGTCCGTGCAGTCGTTCTTCCGTAATCTTCTCCGGTATCTTCAGCTCCGGGCCCGGCTTGGAGCATAGGCGGAGCTTAGTGACATCACCGCTGCTGTTCTCTGCTGGGTCCCGCTGCTAGAGAACAGCAGCGATTACATCACTGTTGTCATCAGTGTCACCTGCACTCTGTCTGTACCGACAGGTTAGTGCAGATGACACTGGTGACAGATTTCCTCCAACTTAAAGCGTACCAGTCAGATCCAACCAAAAATGTGTTTTTTTTGTTTTAACCACTCAGTACCTAATCCTGACCATGTACATCTAATTTTTGTGTCTAGCGCCTTTATTTTATTACTTTTTTAATTTAGCTTACTAGTCTGCCTCCCAAAGGGAAGGGCGTGGCCTCACTGTGCAGGTCTCCGCACCCTCCCTCAGTATAGTATACACCTAGCATTAGCAAAACTACAACTCCCAGCTTGTCCTCACTGACAGTAGCGGGACACAAGCTGACAGTGGGAGGATTTTTCCTCCCAGCTGTGAGCCCTTTGCGCAAAGCTGTCAATCAAGGAAGTGTGTCCATGACGTAGGTGATGACGCATGGACACAGCAGGACTATTATGTCTCAAAGCAGGCAAGCAGGCGCAGTTGTTTGACTAGAAAATTTTCAGTATTTCATACTGAAAAAGCCAATGAAAGCAATTGTAAAACCTATTGGTGTTGCATGCTTTACAACATATGAAAAGTTTTTGTATCTGACAGTGCCTATTTAAGTGTGTCTTCAAGCTCCCTTTAGTAAGGCTCAGTACACACAAAACTCCCCTTAGTAAGGCTGAAAAAATTGGTATCATTTACCTGCTAATCCTAATCTTCTCTTCTGGTGTAGAAGTCTGCACTTCATGATTATTCACCCCACAACTGTAATAGATATCTGCTTTTCATACATTGACTTTCTGTTCAGCCTGTTACAGACTTGGGTTTATGTACATCAGCCAATCTGAGGAAGACGTGCGGCAGCCTGAGCTAGTAATTAGACCGGAGGGATGTCTGAAGATTTTGGACTCCCTGAAGGCACTGTGGCCAAACTATTGACACAGATCACAGTTCTGCCATAATTTAAACTGCCATGAGGTCTGCCATGAGTTAATAAGCAGCCAAGTAGCAAGTTCTAAGGAAAATACACATCAGGTCACCATGCCTTTATAAGTACAAACGTGCATGTCATGTCAGGGCTCCTGAGTGGACAGTCACTTAAGTTTGGTTTCCATAATATTGACTAAAAACAACTTGTAAATGGTACTGCCCCTTGTTTATCCAGCTTGCTTTATGGTTATGAGTACAGTAAGTTTTTTTGGTTCTCACTCATTTATGCTTAAATGCTTAGAATAATAGTAAAGTCTTGTGGTCAGTTTTAGGCCACTTTTAGACATGTAGACCAATGTTTAATTCATAGGAAACCACACTGTCTCTGTCACTTTTAGTGTTAATGCATTTCTTGGGAAATGATCAATGGGCTCTGCTGACCCGCTCCATAGAGACTATGCTTATGTCCCATGAGCGTCAGCACAATCGTATAACTAGTAATTTTGCAGTTTGTGCCACCTTATACATTACTGCTGTGTTCAGATAATCTTATTATTTTCTATACCATCTGAACTTGTATCATCTTGCCCCTTCTAGAATTGGATACTTCCTCTTGAGTTGTTTTCTAGAAGAGCTGGCCTTGGTGATAATGATACAGGGCTTTTATTGGGAAAGGGTTGTTTTTTTTTTTTTTTTTCTCTTACACTTCATACTTTTATTGAAGAACTTTTTATTAAATTTTTTACAGGTTATACTATGCTGCAATACATTTTGTACTGCCGCACAGTATGACCTGATGAGCCTCTGGCTGGATCTCACAGGCTTCCGTAGCAGGCAGACAGCAGGTCATAATCTGACCACCTGCTGCCATAGCAACCAACGGCAACCCGCGATCGTATCGCGCCGCTGTTGGTGAATAGGGGGAGAGCACTCCCCCTGTCAATACCATAGATGCCGTGATCAGGATTGTTCACAGCATCTAGGGAGTTAATGCTGCCGAGACCGGTGCGATCATGGCTCCGGCGGGACTCCGGCTGTGATTAACAGCCGGGTCCCGTCGCCGATCTCCTGCACAGTTTCTAAACTGCGCTGCAGCACGGGAGGGTTATGAAGCGTTCAGTGGCAAGGACGCGTGGCTAATGCCGGACGTTGCAGTTCAGGCAGATGTCTGGCATTAACTCTTTTACACGCGTCGAAAGTGAAAGCTTCCCGGCAGCTCAGTCGGCAGATCGGGACCATCGCGGTAAAATCGCGATGTCCTGATAAGCTAGGACTCAGCAGAAGGTTGCCTTACCTGCCTCCTGCGCATCCTATTGATTGCTCCAAGCCTGAAATCCAGGTTTGAGCAATCAACCGCCAATAACACTAATCAATGCACTATAATGCAATGGCATTGATCAGTGTATTGACAATGTACTGCATGTTTATAGTCCCCTATGGAGGCTATAACATTGCAAAAGAAATAATAAAGATGATTTAACCCATTCCTAATAAGTTGGAATCGCTCCCCTTTTCCTATTTAAAAAAAAAAAAAAAAAACGATGTAAACATGTGGTATCGCCTCGTGCGTAAATGTCCGAAATATAAAAATAATTGTTCATTAAACCGCACGGTCAATGGTGCATGCGCAAAAAAATTGCAAAGTCCAAAATAGCGTATTTTTGGTTACTTTTTATACCATAAAAAATGAATAAAAGGTGATCAAAACAAAAGTTGTACTGATTAAAACAATGGCGCAAACAATGAGCTCTCATACCGCCCCGTATGTGGAAAATTTAAGTTATAGTTGTCACAAGAGACCAATTTTTAACATATAAATTTTCCTGCATGTAGTTATGATTTTTTTTCAGAAGTACAACAAAATCAAACCTATAGAAGTAGTGTATCATCGTATGGACCTACAGAATAAAGATAAGGTGTAATTTTTAACGAAAAATGTACTCCGTAGAAACTAAAGCCCCCAAAAGTTACAAAATGGCGTTTTGTTCCATTTTGTCGCACAGTGATTTTATTTCATATTTTTTTCCGTTTTGCCGTAGGTTTTTGGGTAAAACGACATAGGATAACATTGATCAACGATTCTGCCACTTGACTGCTCATGCCTGGGCCTTGATCTCTGGCACGGAGCAGTCATTCAGCGATCAGACATGCAAGAGACTCCTCGTGTCTTCCAGCTGTTTGGGATGCTGCGATTTTGCCGCAGTGATCCCGAACAGCCCACTGAGCTAACCGGCAATGATTAGCTTTCACTTTAGACACTGCGATCAACTTTGAATGCCACGTCTAAAGGTTTAATAGCGCACGGCACCGCGATCGGTGCCGCGCGCTATTAGCCACGGATCCTGGCCGTTGCTAGGTACGGTGTGTGGCCCCGCGTTATAGGAAGGGAGCATGCGGAGGGCGTACAGTTACACCCTCCATCCCCAACATTGTATACACGCACTGGTATTGCGGTATATGAAAAAAATCATATCATAAAAATAAAAGGTATTCGTTAAAAACTGGTATACCATTCAGCACTAAGGAGTTATCTACTGAAAAGTATTTCCAGTCCGTTGTGCCCGGGCTGCAAAAAAAAATAAATCACAGTCCTCCGTTTCCCCATAGCGCCACTACAGCTGTTCGGTCCTCCGGTCCGGTGTTTATCCTTCTGTGTGCACAGATAATCGTTCTGCGCTCAGCCTATCACCAGCAGCAGCGATCTCTCACCTCGGCCAGTGATGGACTGAGCCCGGGCAGAAAGAACGGGAAATACTTTTCGGTAGACTACTACTTTTAATATTTGGTACAGAAACCTTTCTTTGGATTTACAGAGATTAAACTTTCTGTAGTTCTTGAACAGATTTGCCCACACTGTGGCAGGGATTTTGTCCCACTTCTCCACACAGACCTTCTCCAGATCCTTCAGTTTTTGGGGCTGTTGCTGGGCAATACAGACTTAATTATTTTATTTTTTTAGCTTCCTTTTAAAGATTTTATTTTGGGTTCGGGTCTGGAGACTTGCTAGGCCACTTTAGGACTGTGAAATGCTTCTTGCAGAGCCACTCCTTAGGGTCTATTCACATGGCAGAATTTCCGTTTGTGGAATTCCGTCTCAAATTAAAGCCCATAGACTTTTATGGGATTCCGCACTCTTATTCACACTTCTGAAATTCTGCTTGCGCAACCCTCAGTTGCCTTGGCTGTGTTTCGGGTCATTGCAGCTGAATAGAGATCTTGGTCATGGCTGGGTCTTTCAGCATGACAAAGAATGATGGTTCCACCTCCATGCTTCATGGTTGGGATGGTGTTTTTGGGGTTGTACTCATCCTCCTTCCTCCAAACACTGAGAGGAGTTTAGACCTAATTCTTATTGTCTCATCAGATCATATGACCTTCTCCTATTCCTCCTATGAATCATCCAGATGGTCATTGGCAAACTTAAGACTTGCCTGGATATGCACTGGCTTGAGCTGGGGGACCTTGCATGCGATGCTGGATTTTAATCCATGAGTGTAGTTTGTTTTATTAATTTTTTTGTTGGAGACCCAGCTCTCCTCAGGTCATTGACCAGGATCTGCTGTGTAGTTTTGGGCTGATCCCTCAATTCCTCATGATCATTGATGCCCCACGAGGTGAGATCTTGCATGGAGCCCCAGACTGAAGGAGATTGACATCTTAAACTTCCATTTCCTTATAATTGCACCAACAGTTGTTGCCTTCTCACCAAGCTGCTTGCCTATTGTCCTATAGCCCATTCTAGCCATGTGCAGATCTAAAATTTTATCCCCGATGTCCTTACACAGCTCTCTGGTCTTGGCCAATGTGAATAGGTGTCTTTAATACAGATGAGTTCAAACTGGTGCAGTTAATACAGGTAATGAGTAGAGAACAGGAGGGTTTCTTAAAGAAAAAAAATAACAGGTCTGTGAGAGAAGAATTCTTACTGGTTGGCAGGTGATCAAATACTTGTCATGCAATAAAATAAAATAAAAAGTACCTATGATAAAAAAATTAGACACATACATGCTTTGTGAGTAGGAAAACCTGCAGTGTATCAAATACTTGTTTTCCCCACTGTATATGACAGTAAGGTTGCATTAAAGGAGAACTCCAGAATATAAAAATTGTTCCCCCATACTGCCAGCAGTAAAAAAAAAAAAAAAAAAAAAACGTACATACCTTCCGTCGCTCCTCTGGTAACCGGCTCCAGTCTCCGCCATGATCCTTTTCCTGGTTGCTGGTGGTCGGCGAGTCATACTGGGCTCAGCCAATCACCAGCCGCAGTGAAGACTCGGCTGGCGATAGTCTGAGCGGCCGTGTGAGAACGCTTCAAGACACAAAATTCTTCACTACCCCAGCACCTGCTGCCGTGGCCAAAAACATCACGCTGCCGCTCAGCCTATCGCCGGCTGAGTCGGGACTTCACTACGGCCGGTGATTGGCTGAACGCAGTATGACTTGACAACCACCAGGAAGAAGATCGTGGCGGAGACTGGAGCCGGTTACCGGAGGCCCCGGGGAGCGAAGGAAGATATGTACATCTTTATTTTTTTACTGCCGGCAGTATGGGGGACACTTTGTATATCCTGGAGTTCTCCTTTAAGGTGACTGTATTATTGCTCTTTGTGGGATTCATACATTTACTGCCATGAAAAGGACAGATCAAAACACTACCTAATTTTCGATTGTACTATCTTCCAGTTTTCATTCAGGCCACTAAACCTAATATTAAGCTTAGACTTCCTGTTTTGTCTGGGATAAGGAGGCGGCGACTGGAAAGTAATCTGAAAGGGCACACCAGTTTATAAATAAGACAATCGCATATCAAACTCTCCTCCATTCCCTTGTAGTAAGACCTCTGCACTGGTCACAGAGCATGCAAACCTTCCCCACATAAAGGAAAGGATGTGGAGGTGTGCCTCGCTTCTATGTTCTAGAGGCTTGCAGTAGAGCACTAAATTCTGTTAAAATGGCTCTGGCAAAATGGCTGCCCTCAAATTCGAAAATATATAGTACTTAAAAAAATTAAAAAAATACAATTAGAAAATAGAAACAGTTTAGAAAAAAATATCTATCTGGTGCTAATCAGAAAACAATTGTAGGCAATAAATTCACTTTTTTTTTTTTTTTCAATTTAGTTGTGACTTGTGTTAATGTGATGACTTGGTATGTTCAAAATGATCAAAGTGATCATTTAAAGTTATTTGAGGTGCAAAGTAATATGGCAGCACTTCTCAATTTTGTACCATTGGTTACTGCTGTATCAATGACAAACAGATCAAGCTAATTTAGTGACTATACTGTCCATGACTGACTTGAAAGTTTATCAATTAGTTGCTGAAAAGCTAATATAGCTACCCTTCCTGTTGTCACTTGTAGAAAAAATAGCTGCCATAACTACAAGCAGTTAAAGGAAAACTGTCACATGTTCACTCCCGCACTAACCACAGGTTCAGGCTCCTGAAAACCCTGCCTGTGCCAGTTAGAGCCACATTTGCATATATATATATAAAAACTAAGTTTGCGGGCGAACAGACGCATCTGGGCAACGTAGGGATGATATGAAGCAGCGTCCCCTGCACTACCTGTCAGTACCTGTGGTTAGTGCGGAAGTGAACACGTGACAGTTTTCCTTTTTTAATATATTTTTCCTTATGTAATTATAAGACATTTAACTATTTACTTGCTGTTAAAATTCTCAACCTTTTTATGTTTTTAATGTGATTGAAAAAAACGACCACTAGGTGGCTCTGTTTTGTTCCCTGCGAAAATCCGTTAGTTTGGTCTCCTCCCAGCTTGGCAGGAGACCAAACGAAGTGTGTGCGGGTCATGGCGAGGTACAGCTCTTGCAGGCTTCAGTAATTTCGCACCTGCTGCAATCTACATTCAGTTCGGGGTCTGAAGGGCTATTGCTGGCATCGGCCTGATTGTAATGTCTGGCGTTAACCGTGGGTCCTTTAACCGCGGGTCCTAGCTGCTTTTAGTAACTGGTACTCACTGGGTATGATGCAAGCTCAACGCCTGAGCGCACTTGATATAACGAGAGCGGGACTAGGGTGTACAGGTATGCCAGATGTCTTTAAAGGTCTATTCTGCGCAGTTTTGATGTGCAGGATTTCAAGCTGTGTTCAGTCATTCAGTTTACATTGAAATCTGCAGCAGAATATTCTGTGCATCCAATCTGCGCATAATACTGTACGTGTGAATAGACCCTAAGAGATTAAATGAGCACTGTTTATATTTTAAAAAAAAAGTGAGATGTCTCTGCAATAAACTAAAGTTGTGATTGGTCTGAGTATTCAGACTATTACCCATCCATAGAAGTGTGTTCTTAGCATGTTGTCTCCTGCCTCTGTGACATGTGACCAAGATAGTTGTAATGTAATTCAGTGGGACCATCTGTCAGATAAAGTGGAGAGGGAAGTTCACAGCAGGGAGCTTTTTATCCCTGCTTGTTCAATTGATCACTCGAGATCTGATATGTTACAGCACGAGTAGCAGGGAATTGGTAAGGAGAATATTTATTAAATTTTTTTTTTTTTTTTTTTTACAAAAACACCTGTTACTTTCCTTCTATGAAACAATAATGTTCACTTATTCCACACTTTTTTTTTCAATGAAATTTTTGTTGCTATGTAAAAAGGTTACTGTGGTCACTCTGTAGCATTTATTTGAATCCCTTTTTTATCAAGTTGTTTACATAATACCTGAAAGGTAAATGTATAGTGCAATCTGATTTGACAGAGTATAAAAGTTCCTCTGAAAGTTATTGCATATGCTGGGGGCAGGTTGGGTGGTTTCTGTGGGATATCTTGTTAAGCTTGTAGTTTCACACCAGTGAAGTCTGTTGCCAGTGGCATAATTTATTTTTATATAAAATAAGTAGATTTTCATGCTACTGTAGAATCTGTTCTAACTTTTTCTCCTTCACTCAAAACTTGTTTTGTTTGATCTTTTCGTATATTGTTTTTAAATATTTAAACTACTTTGTAGTTGCCTATCTGGCTACAGAGAGCTTATTTGCATCTTCCTGGTGTGATCATGATCAGACAGCAGGGGTGATAGTTTACGTTAACTTAAATTGCATGGAAACTCATGGGCCAGTAGCTGACTTATGTTAGTTGTTTTTGGTGTTTGAGTGAATGAGTTGAATGTATGCGTTATTGTGAGCTATTTAAAATTAAACTTGTACCTGTGCTTTACTTACATGATTTTGTTCTCCAATTTTAGTACTATGGACTTCAAATATTGGAAACTGTGATCAAAACACGTTGGAAAATTCTTCCTCGAAATCAATGTGAAGGTAAATACTAACTTTTAAACTTTAATATTTATGTAAAAGAAAGTTGGGGCACTGGATTCCAACTATTATCTGGTGTGCCGAATATCTTTTTAGAGTAAGAAAGGCAAGACACAAGCATCTGGCACCTAACTTGATTAAAACCAATGATGCTACCTACAGTGTCTGAATATTGAATATTTATGTAGTTATCATTTTAGTTCAATAATGTTTGTGGAAAACTTATGTTGCATCGTCGCTTAAGTTTTGAAGAATTTACACTGGAAATAGCTGCACAAGGAAAGCTTTGTTCTGTGCTTCAACTTTTAAATTGAATTACAATTATTTTTGCCTCTCTTTCCAGGTATAAAGAAATATGTAGTTGGACTGATAATAAAGACCTCTTCTGATGCAACATGTGTTGAGGCAAGTAACTAGTATTATAGTTCGGCCACATATTTAAATTGCAATACAAATTGTAACAATGCGTTATTTCCTTTTAGAAAGAGAATGTGTACATTGGAAAATTGAACATGATACTAGTTCAGGTAAGATGTACTAAAATAAATATTATAAACTCTGCAATGACTCTGTGATGGAGGCTTGAAGAGGTGTTCTCCTTGTTCATAACTGAATCTAAAAAAAGTTACTGCATCTTTTCAGATACTAAAACAAGAATGGCCTAAACATTGGCCCACATTCATCAGTGATATTGTAGGAGCCAGTAAAACCAGCGAGAGCCTCTGTCAGAACAATATGGTCATTTTAAAACTTTTGAGTGAAGAGGTTTTTGATTTTTCCAGTGGACAGATTACACAAGTGAAGGCCAAACACTTAAAAGACAGGTAAATGTTTCCTTTAATGAAGTAGTAAGATATACTAATGCTTTAGATATCACACTTACAAATTTGTGTTTAGCATGTTATATTTCTCGAGCGCTTCATTGGGGGACACAGGACCATGGGTATATGCTGCTTGCAACTAGGAGGTTGACACTAGGCAAAAAAACAAAAGGTTTGCTCCTCCCGGCAAGATATACCTGCCACCTGGCTCTGAACAACTCAGTTTTAGCTTGGTGTCAGCAGGAGGCAGACACAGGTCTGGAGCTCTCCAGACCTGGTCTTATTTCTTTTTATTTTTTATTTTTCTAGTATCAGTGTCTAGTTAGATTTTTCTCTCCTTTTTTTTTCTTTTTTTTTTTTTCTAGCGTGGGGAGACAGGAGCATGGCGCTGCCTGATCCCACACATGCAAGCTAGGGGCTAGGTGCATTGCTGCATGGACAGTTAACCCCTCCTCGCCATCAACCAGAGTTTGGTGGCGTACCCAGGGTCCGGGTTCCCCATTTGCCCCTGTTTGCCAGGGTGGCTGAAATGGGCACTGTCAGATACAAAATCTTTTGATTAGTTGTAGCAATTGCTTTCATTAGAAAAATGTAAGTATTTCATATTGAAAAAGCCAGTCAAACAACTGTGCCCCCACCCCCTGTCCCTCTTTCGGGATGTTTGGCTGGCACACGTTCAAGATGCGTGGGTTCAAGAGGTTGTTTCCCAGGGCTATCGAATAGATTTCTCTTCTATTCCCTGGGATAATTTTTTCCGGTCCCGCTCTCCTCGTTCTCCCACTCTTGACACAGCTTTTCAGGTTGCCCTTCACACCCTCCTGTCTCAGGAAGTGATCGTGCCTGTCCCTCCACAGCAACTGTTTTCGGGGTTATACTCAAATCTATTTGTTCTAAAAAAGGACGTCTCTGTCCGACCCATCCTCGATTTGAAGCTTCTGAACCGTCAGGTGTGGCTACAACATTACCAGATGGAATCCCTGCGGTCAGTGGTTGCCTCCATGGATCCGGGGGAGTTCCCTCTTCCGTGGTCATTCGGGACGCCTATTTGCACATCCCTATCTTTCCGACCCATCAGCCTTTTCTGCGGTTTGCTGTTCCGAGCTGGCGAGCACACCCCAAGTCTTAACAAAGATGCTGGCTGCTGTGGTGGCTCTCCTCCACTTGCCGGGTGTATCGGTTCTCCCATATCTGGACAACCTACTCATCTAGGCGCCCTCCGTGGAGCAGAACGGGGTCAGTCTCACAATCACTCTGCAGACCCTTTCTGATTTTGATTGTTCTTCAGCCGGTGCCCTTGTTTCAGCCCAAAGTAGAGTCTTCTTTTCACCAGATCGAGGAGATTGTGTTGCTTTCCTCCTTCCCTTCCCCTTCTCATCCATGGGAGTGCCAACTTCACAAGCTACACTTGGTGGTTTGTACGGTTTGGATCTATTTGTTGGTCACTTCCTCCTTCTAGCAGTGACTCTCTGTTTGTGCTTACTGACAGACGGTGCAATGGGCTCCCAGCTCCTAAGGCCACTATCTCCCGGTGGATTCACCATTTCAGAGGAGTATCGTTGCAATGGTTTTGCCAAGTGTCACCCTGCTAGTGGCAAGCCGCATAATACCTATGGTCCTGTGTCCCCCAATAGAAGCTCTGAGAGATTTTACTTCTATTCTAATCAAATTTTTTTTTTTTTTTCCTGTTTTGGAACACTGGCCTAAATAAAAGATTTATGGTGTTTACTATATATGAACTGCTCATGATTTAGCTTATTCTGAATGTAGTACATTCACACTAGTATAGAATTGCCACAGGACACTATAGGTGTGATATTTTAAAATATTGGAGGTGCTGTAGAAAATAAACTACTACAAACCCCAAATATGACCGAGGACAGTGTTGTACATTGAGGAGGATTTTCCATTTGGATGTGTGTTGGGAAAAACTTGTCAATCGAGCAGAGCTGGGCAGTAAAAAAAAAAGTTAGAGCTGCCTGGACACTTTTCTCAGAGCTTATCCGATTTTTTTTTTAAATGGCTTTCTTTGAAACATCCACAGTATTTTTGAGTACAACATAGTTTATTGTAATAAGGGGGCCTTTTAGTATTTATTTTTTGCCCAAGGTTTAGGCAAGCCTTAATCTGATGACTGGTTCCCTTCTTAACTCTGCGTATGCTGTAGTTCTGAAATGCCTCCTTGACACTTGAGTTTAAAATTGTCACTGCCGCCAGACTACGTTTTATTTTTTAATTATATAAAATTAGGCAACTTTACAGGGTTTTTTTCTCTATATTTTACTTCTATAGAAAAAATTGTCCTCAAAGTTCTGTCCACTAGGGGTTCCCTATACCATGTAAATAGTTGTCTGCCTGTTTCAGACTGTGGCAACTCTCTTGCCCAGTCGAAACACAGGAAGTGGGGGCGGGGATTAGCACTGTGCTGTATGCTCCTGGCCAGTCCGTCACTGTGCAGAGCGAGGCAGGGAGTGATGGCTCAGGGAGAGCAAACTGAGAGGCAGAACGGCTGTAAGCAGTGTCTGCTATATCCTACAGACAACCTTGCAGCCTCACTTCATAAATGGTAAAAACATGGTTGAGGTGGGGGGAAGATAGTTGAAGTCATGTCATGTAGCTGGTTGTGTGTGCAGCATAGCAGAGGGTGCATGGCTGTGTACGTAGTGAGCTGCAAGTCAGGAAATGGTTGGAGGGGAGAAGACATGCCGTATAAGACGCACTTTTTCTTCCCCAAAACTGCGGGGAAAAAGTTGGTGAGTCTTAAACGGCGAATACACCCCTATTGCGGCGGTCCCTGTGGCCATCAACGGCCGGGACCCGCGGCTAATACAGGACATCACCGATCGTGGTGATGCCCTGTATTAACCCTTCAGACGCGGCGATCAAAGCTGACCGCCGCGTCTGAAGGGAAAGTGACACTAACCCGGCTGTTCAGTCGGGCTGTTCGGGACCGCCGTGATTTCACCGCGGCGGTCCCGAAGAGCCCGACTGAATAGCTGGGTTAGTGCTTACAGGACACCGGGAGGGACCTTACCTGCCTCCTCGGTGTCTTCTCCGTTCAGGGATCCCCTGTATGGCCGGCGCTCTCCTTCCTCGTCGTTGCGTACATGCGTTGGCGTGTGTAACGACGTGATGGCTGTGACGGAGAGCGAGGATACCCGGCCGGTGCATTGCCGTGGAATGAGATTTGCCATAGAATGAGATGGTCCGCCTCCATCACATCCTATTGGCTCACTCTTGTCACGTGACATATTTAAACGTCACGCATCGATGCGCACAGTAGTGTCAGTTTGGCTATCACAGGGAGAGGGTCTCCTCTCCCTGTGATAGCTGAAGCTGTACGGAACTCTCATGGCATCTGTGGCCCGACAGAAGTTCACACATGTACGCAGCTCATACGGCTGCCTCATATACACTTACTCTATTATTACATGTACTGTTGATCCACAGCGCTATCGGGATCCCTATGCCCGATGGCGCTGTCATCAGTGTGCGTCCCCGCGAGCACCCCACGCCCGCAGCTCTACTCCCCGTCCCCCGCAGCTCTACTCCCCGTCCCCCGCAGCTCTACTCCCCGTCCCCCGCAGCTCTACTCCCCGTCCCCCGCAGCTCTACTCCCCGTCCCCCGCAGCTCTACTCCCCGTCCCCCGCAGCTCTACTCCCCGTCCCCCGTGAACGCTCAGGGAGCGATCCACAGCGCTATGGGGATTCCTACGCCCGATGGCACTGTCATCAGTGTGCGTCCCCGCGAGTGCCCCATGCCCGCAGCTCTACTCCCCGTCCCGTTAACGCTCAGGGAGCGGGGAACAGAAAGTAGAGCATCGGGCGCAGGTAAAGTAGTGCTGCGCATGCGCAGCACTACGCGAATAACTTTACCTGCGCCCGAAGCTCTACTTTCTGTTCCCTGCTCCCTGAGCGTTAACAGGACGGGGAGTAGAGCTGCGGGGGCGGAGGACGGGGAGTAGAGCTGCGGGCGTGGGGCGCTCGCGGGGACGCACACTGATGACAGCGCCATCGGGCATAGGGATCCCGATAGCGCTGTGGATCAACAGTAAATGTATATGAGGCAACCGTATGAGCTGCGTACATGTGTGAACTTCTGTCGGGCCACAGAGGCCATGAGAGCTCCGTGCAGCTTCAGCTATCACAGGGTGAGGAGATCCTCTCCCTGTGATAGCCAAACTGACACTACTGGGCGCATCGATGCGTGACGTTTAGATATGTCACGTGACAAGAGAGCCAATAGGATGTGGTGGAGGCGGACCATCTCATTCTATGGCAAATCTCATTCTACGGCAATGCACCGGCAGCAGAGACGTTCCGGAGCGACGGGTACACGGCGACAGCGATGGAGCGACATCCGGAGCGGGGGGGACATGTATTACCCCCTATGCAGTGGTCTTTAATCTGCGGACCTCCAGATGTTGCAAAACTACAACTCCCAGCATGCCCGGACAGCCAACAGCTGTCCGTGCATGCTGGGAGTTGTAGTTTTGCAACATCTGGAGGTCCGCAGGTTGAAGGCCACTATTGGGTTCAAAATCTTTATTTTTTTTTTAGATTTTGCACCTATAAATTGGGTGCATCTTATACGCCGGTGTGTCCTATAGGGCGAAAAACACGGTACATGATCCATTTATTCTCTATGGGAGCTGCTGGAGGGTCTTTTTTAATTTAAAATAAATAAATCTGTTTCAGTACCAAATAGAAAATTTACTATATGAAATGTATAAAGCGTTTAACTGGGTGTAAGCTGTATTCAACACCAGGCACCCATAATGTATGGTGCACACAGAGTTCCCAAGTCTGCTTTATACTTTAACACTGGCACTGTATTAGTAAGAGTTTAGGGGTTAAAGAAAAATACCGCAAAAATATGAAGGCCCTATAGTACATGCTAAAACCTTGAAACCTGTGCACTTACGATCTTGTATGCTGAGATTTTTTTATTTATTTAAGTTACACATTTCAAATAAAGAGGCTGCGTTCCTGAGAGATTCTGACATTTCCTTGGCTGATTTCTCTCAGGTGCAGTGTTGTCATGAAGACCATGTGTGAATCCAAATGAACAAATCCATCGATACACACACAACTGGCACTATGCAAGCCAGGTAGGAAGTAGATATTTATTTTTGGTTGTGAATGTTTTATTTTGAAATCCACACAATCTTCATGACAACATTCCACCTGATATGACAACTAGAAAAAAGTATTGTAATCCTTTAGCAGTGCACAATTGGGCTTTTAGCTTCCGGCTTTTAAGCAGATATAGCTCAGCTAAAGTAAAAGTGATCGTACACATAAAATACCTGTCAATAGACAGTTCTCGCCCCGTCTTTCTCATAAAACATGCACATTTGGCGTGCATGCATTTACCAATAAGAATAAACTGCTGCCAGATGTCACTGCCAATCTTTCATGAGAAAATGCATCAGGTGGCCCCATACACATAAGATATTTGGCCAGTCCACAAGAATCACTAGGGTTATCAAAGCTGTGTTTCATGTGTGTGGCCATGCGATTTAAAAATACTATGGAGCAGTTTTACAATTGTTAATGCACCATAAGACTGGCTTAAATCACTTGTGCCTCACTTATGAGACTTAGACACACTAAATGTTACATATTGGACTAAGCCAATAGTTGATCTAAACATGGACAAGACATTCTCAATATACACCAAAGGAATTAAACAGCCTGGGGGATAACTGGCTAATATGTGAGGGTCTGACTGCTAAGATAAATTTTCTTTTTGTTTCCTAAAGCGCGTTTTTAATATTTGTTGTTAGGTTTCACAGTGACCTGTTGGAAAGCCTAATTTACCTGTTAGAGAGGCAGTGTGCATCCATGTATAGTCTACTGAGCAAAGCTAAACTATTGATTGTTGTTAAGCCCAAACATATAATTTTGGCTAATAACTTCTTTTGAAGTTCTCCCTGATCAGACATTCATTGAACATGAACTAGATACACAATAAATCTTAAGTTGGTGAAAAACTGACAACTGACTGGAATGCTGAAAAGAGCAAAAATTACTAAATAAAAAACCTTTACTTTAATAACTAGTTTGTGATACAGAAATTAATAGACAGAAAACATATATGCAAAAATGGTTTCCTTTCCGATTTCCTAGTCTCCTATTCCTATACTCTTCAATGTAGTGTACACACAAAGCATTAATACTGTATAGTTAGACTTGTCGAACCTCACCTTTTTATAGGCATTTGGGTCTTGTGCAGGTTGATGTATTGTAATTAGCTTTTTAGATGTTTTAATACACTTTTATTAGTTGCAAAATTATGGAAAACTGCTTGTGCAGGTTGACTTTACTGTTTCCTCTTCTACAGCATGTGCAACGAATTTTCGAAGATATTTCAGCTCTGCCAGTTTGTAATGGTAAGTGTCCTTGGTTCACCACCTGATGTGTTATTTTTCATGTATTTATTGATGTGACAATCCCCACCTTTTTTTT